>NW_015112763.1:174083-182860 GCF_001443285.1 Poecilia latipinna | reverse complement strand
TAAAAAAAAAAGCCATTAAAAAACAACCCGCTATGTTTTGCATGAAAAGGCCAAAAAAAAAAAAAAAAAAAAAAAACCACATGATAAATTAAAATAAGCTCAATTTCCTTTCGAATGATTAATATTATTTGAAGGGCAAGTCTGTGTACAGAGACTTTGTAATTCTTTATATTTCTGGTTTCTATTATATGTGGTTTTTATTTCCTTTTTATTTATTGTTTTTGGTTGTTGTTGTCGTGAGGTGGGGTTGTTGGTGGTGAGGAGAGACGCTGAGACCCAGGTTATGGTGATGATGAAGATTTAATGATGATAAAGCAAACAAACAGTCCAAGGCAGGCAGCACGGCAGGAACAAGCACACAGCTAAATACCGGTAGCAACTGTCAAACGGACCAGACGGAACAAACACAAACCAGGACTTAACAGTTCTACTGGAGTGACGAACTACGACAAGGACCCGACGACGAACACAGACAACAGGTGGGTTTAAATACACACGGGGTAATTAAGGGAATGAGACACACCTGGGGAGCAATCAACGGGGAGGACAGGACAGAGACTCACAGGAAACAGGGCTGAACACAGAAAAACTCAAAAATAAACACACAGAAACACGGAACCTAACAGTTGTGTCTTTATTCTGTGTATTTAAAATGTCTTTTATTTGCAGTTTATAATGTTCTGTACAAAATCAAAGTTTATTGGTCTTTGAAAAGGCAAGCTTGCATTATTATGTCGTTATCAGTACACTACATGAAAATGGTCTCAAAATATTATCGTTTATTGCAATAATTTCTATGACAATTTATCTTCCAGTAAAATTTGACAGCTCTACTGCTGTATGATTTATGACATTATATTGTCTACTGAATATTTATGTACTGATTTTAAGCTGGTGCGTATTTCCTGTTGTCGGTGGTCGTTGGGTGTGATGCATCCTCAGACAGGTCGCTAGAATATTACAAATCCAATTATACACAGCTGATTTCTTCGGCTGCTGAGACATTGATCTGGTCTATTGGCTCGCCGTAACGCAAATATAAGTTATCAGCCAGAGTTACACATGTGTCATGTTGGGAAGCAAGAAAAGCAAGAGCAAAAAAAACCTCAATCACCTCAGCAGGGTTTCCGGTTGATGCTATTAAAAAAAATAAATAAAACAATCTCTGAATTTGCGTGTTTTGCAGTTAATATTTCCATTAAGAAAGCTGCTCTGTGGCATGTTGTCGATCCACCTTGGATGCATACGTGGTAGATGTAAACACAGCATGGCTTCGACCTGACGGTTGGTTTTGTTTCCTGTCTTTGTGATGGTTTCTGAACTTGTAGCAGCCGGGTTGCTTTCACCTGCGGCTTGCTGCCCTGACCTTCCTAGAGACTCGGTGTTTTCCCTTTTTTTTTTTCCTTTTTTTTTTTGTCAGAACGGACAGGATGCTCCTCATCCTTCTGTAAAATAGCAAATCTGAAGAGTTATAAATTGTAGGTTATTTTTAACTTCTGCATCAAGGGTTAACCAGATTTTAATTGTACTTGGATTTTACTTGACTGTGCTCATCGTTAGCCTCGTAACAGATTTGCCTAAGTCATATTTTGGCCAAATTGAGAGATCTGCTTAATATTGATCACCTTGTACTGTTACCTCACCCTACCTATTTGCCCTCAGCCTATAAGAACACCTGTTACACTCTAAACTCCATCTTTTCCAAAAATGTTAAGAAACTTAAACAGGGTTTGCCAGAGTGTGCGTACTGGTCGGACTCGAATCAGGTGATCAAATGCCTAACATCAGCAACAAGTGTTAGGCATCTAAGTGTAGCTTAGATGAAGTCAGCAGTATTTGGAGCAACACTAGCATGTTGACTAACACAGTTACTCAATTTATTATGCAAGCAAAATTGTGCAAGTTAATATAAGCTAAAATGTTAAGGCCAGCTTAAATGCTGTCAGTAGCATGTGGTCTGACGTTAAAATATGGCGTAGGGAATTATCCTAAGAGACTGACGTTATGTAACTAAAAGCTTTCTTTATTTTGCTTCTTATGCAACTTGGTGATCTAAAGCTGTGCCGTGAATTGTGCTCAATTTTTCAAAACATTTCTCTTTCTGTTTGTCAGATTTTCTCTCCTTCGTTGTAGGTTTTCTGTTTTTGGTTTAGTTTTTGCTCCATGCTCTTAAGGCCTGTTACTATTTTTGTCCATAAGAGTGGGCTGGTCGTCTGTATCAAAAGGTATGAAAAGCTTCGGTTTCCATCACACCGTCCCCACGGTTTGAAGTCCTTTGAGTACGAAAGAGAAAGAGTGAAAGAATGACCGAATGAAGTCTACAGTGGCGTAGCACTGACCCTCCCTCACCTGTTGCAATATGTGTTGCGTTTTTGGTTTTATATAAAAGAGTTATAAAAGATATTGCTGTGTTACTCTAACACAACAATATCTTGGTGATTGTATCATATTGCCCATATTGTTTAATAATGGAAGATGTCTTCAAGTTATCTAGAAGCACAGTGAGGCATGGAAGAAACCAACTTTATATCAGTTTTCATAGAATTAGACAATTAATAAAACCTCAATCTCATCCCAAATGTGTAAACCCTCCAACAGGAGTTTTGTTGTTGGACATTTTATTCAAGGAATATTTTATGTATAAGTGACTTTTCATACTTTCTAACATAAAACAACCACAAAAACAGAATGAAACTTGTCTAAACTTGTCTATGTTTCGTTTTTATGGGATAGTAAATATACTTTGACAACGCGGACAGGTTGCATTACATTCAGTCTGGGGCTGTAGAGTCATTGTCACGTAAAAGGAAAACACACAACTGAACTGAAGTCTTTCTCTCTTCTAGTTATTTGTGAAGGGAGTCGTAAATCAGGAGGTGCAGCAGGAGCTCTCGTATCCCGGGGCCCTTCACTGCATCTTCTGTGGAGCCAGAGGGCTGTTCATGGACAGCCTGATCAAAAACACTTCAGCGCTCATCGTGGTAAGTCGCACCCTAACCCTAAACCTTCCCAATAATTTTCTACTGACTTTTTAACACGGACCATCAGGCTTCACATCCAGTATTTATTTGGATGTTTCAAGTCTGATCTGTAAGTTGAGGAGAAACCAGAGACGTGTGTACATATATATATTTTTTGATAGCTGAGTATTAGAAAACATACAATCAGCTAGATTTTGATTATCATTCATCAAAATGTGAAGGTAAAATTGCAAATGACCCTAAATGGAACTTTATATTTAGATTTTCCAATTTATGAGGAATAAATGTTGCCATAGTGTTCTCTTACTCATAGTGATTAAGAGAACAAATTCCCCAAATATCTTTGTGTGTCATGCCAAGTTGGCCTTTTATTATTATTTTTTTTAATTTTTGGTGCAACACTAATATTGAGCAACATTGTGATATCTAAGAATGACATGTTTGTCGATTTAAAAAAATTACATGGTTACTTAATTTCAGTGTTGCATCACTGGCTCAAATTGAGACATATGCTGTTCAGCAATAAATCTGCCTGGACTAGAAACAGAGTAAAGCTGTGGCCGGGAATTTCTCGTCTTTTATTAACAAGTTTGATAAAAAAGTAAATATGCAACTTAAGGGAAATTTACTCTCCAATCACTTTCTTTTTCATTATTAGATAAAAGGCCCGGATTTTATTAAAAAAGTGACTTGGAAATTACCTCGCAAAAGTTTCCTTTTTAGATGTGGGTTTTGAAGGTTTTCCATGGTATTAAATCTAGAGAAAATAACATAACAGCGAAATTTTGTACCAATGAACTGTTTGCTCCCTTCAACTGTTTGACCAAGATTAAAGAGTCAGAAATTACAGAAGAAATTATTATTTTCAGATTGACCATCTACACTTACCACTCCGTAAAGGCAATTCTACCAGCAGCATCTTGTAACATAAAAAAAGACAGTGATGTAGTTCATCATTTCAGTCTTTTTTGCTCACATCAACACCCCCATTAAGTCGCTGAAAGTGTTTGTTTATAGCCATGCGTACAGTTGAAAAAAACCACAAGGAAAACATCTGTTGCCAAATTTAAATCAAAGCTGCCGTCACTCTGTATTCTACTCAGGTTTAGAAGGGAAGAAATAGAGAATTTTGTTAAACATCAAGTCCTGTCACATTTTTAAAGTAGCCACATCTCTTCATGTCATCCCATGTAGTTTATGTATGGAAATCAAGGAATCCACAGTTTCTGCTGAATCATGACCGGGTATTTTACTTTCTACCTACTTAAACACTTTCTTCATACCAAGGATTTACTTATTTGGGAGTTAAATTTCAATGGTCTACAAATGCCCCCAAGTGGTCAGAGAATGGTTTGCTGAAAAAATCAGAAAGCAGGTCTCATTCGGTCACTTGAAGCCTTTTGGTGAGGTCTGTAAAGAAAGTGTTTTTTCATTGAGTTGGGTCATCGATAAGTCACAGTTCTGTTGCACTGGTGCACAGGAGAGCTGCAGCAAGACTTTTCTGCGTATCCAAAAAAAATCTGCTGTAGCCTTTATGTGGTGATCAAATTTTAAACTGCTGTAGCGTTATTGTCCTCTGACGTCTGTGCCATTGAAAGGAAAGACGGAAATGCAACGGTGTGACAAGAGTTCAAAACCTTAAACTGTGACAGTAGAAATGAAACACGATGAAAATCCTCCCTATGGATTTTCTTTAACTTATCATTTGTTATTTGAAAGATTTTTTATTAGTAGCAACAGACAAAAAGGCAACTCCGTACACATCAACTCCACGAGTCGCTCTCAGAAGAACCCAAAGTTACCACTGATTGTGGTTTAAGAAAGGTTTTTATTATAATCTCTAAAGCAAAAATAATTGAGCTCCAGTGACCAAAAAGAGAAAAACCTATTCAGGACCTTTCAGTCGACTGACTCTAATGTCATTTGTTCTGACCAAACAGGTGGGCTCGCCTGGATTCCTGCTCGTGTCAGGCCTAGCCGAGCCGGTGGTGCGAGCCTACTCGCTGATCGCAGACCTAGTGGCGAGGTATGAAGGCACACAGTCCAAACGCACTGAGATGGGGGACAGAGTCTTGGGCGAGTCACTGGATTCACGGAGGGCCTTCAAAACTCTGGTGGAGAAGTGGGAGGACAGACATGTTCTGGATCTTCTCGTACTTCCAGGGACTGTGAAGGAAATCCTACTGGATTTGGTGAAAGAATCGGGCCTTGGCTCGAGTCCAAGCCCAGAACCGATGCGTGACGATACAGGTGCAAAATCACATAACGATTCCAGAGACGACTGGGACAAAGCCAGCAGTTCTAAGAAAACACTTCCCGATCCTTTCGGTAACGCCGATCGATGGGCTGAAGGGAAGGCTACAACTTATGACTCTGCAGCAAAGGACCCCTTTCTCCAAGATATTTTCTCTCCTGCAGGCACCAGAGGGAAGGCAGAAGGGGCCGAGGAAAGACTTTTGCACTCTCCTCAGGAAGTGGGGGAAGAGGAACAGCTCGAGAAACAGGCAATCGGTGTCAAGGCGGGCGAAGGACAAGGGGACAGTGAAGAGCCAGAGTGGCAGTTGTCAATGGGAAACAAGGAGTTTTGGCTTCTTCTAAAGTTCTTCACAGCCATGGGGTACACGGAGGATGTTGTAAAACGTGTTCTTAAAAAAACGGGGCCTAAAGAGGCGTCACAGATTCTGGACTTAGTTCAACAGGAGCAGGATCTCAGTGACCGTGAGCAGAACAAATGTAGCGGTAGAAGCACAAAAAAACACGGTGTTATTTTGCACCAGGGAAAAGAGCAGCCCTGTGAGACGGAGCACAAAGAGGGTGAGGACACGGAGGAAGCGGGGCGTAAAATAAAGCATAGCAACGGAGATTTTGAAGGACTGCAAGTAGGAGGCGAGGAGTTGACGATAGAAAATCACAAACACTCTCAAGGACGGGGTAGCGAAGATGTTCAGGAGGCAGAACACCAGGAAGACTTTGTCCTGGGGGTAATGAAGAAAGCAGCTGCTACATGTGGGTACACTGAGGAGAATGTGACCAAAATCTACAGCATGTTGTCTGAGGGGTCCACTCACCAGCTACTTCTAGAACTGCAGAAAAAGGAAAGCAAGGAGACAGAAGGCTCCAAGAAAGAACCAAGAGAGATTCATGATGTCTTGGTTGAAAAAGAAGAGATAAATCTCGGACTAGCCGAGACTGAGACAAAAGGAGAGTTTTTTATTCACAAAGATAAAAGAGATCCTGATGAAGGACAAACAAAAGAGCCAAAGCGGTCTATGCAGTTAGCAGAATCAGACCTGCGTACCTGGAGTAACAAACCAAAGCAGCTGGCCCCTAATCAACCCGTTTCACAGTTAAACCAGCCTTTAAACACGTTAAGACCTCACCAAGACGTCCTGCAGGACGTCAAGGGGCCCCCCATGCCTACCTACGCCTCTTCTCTGGGTCCTCCACTCATGCCGTTTCACCCCAACAAGCAACAGGGCCAAACCACCTACGGGCCCGACCCGGCCACTTCCAAGCAAACGCATCAAACTCACATCAATGTGCCAAACTCGAAGCGCCACTCTGCGATCTCCTCGAAGCAAGAGCATCAAGCTCAGCCCAACATCTTCTTCGCAAGTGACCCGCCCTCCACCAGAACGAGGGATAAACGGAGCTTCATATCGCCTTCTTCGTCCGTGGTGGTGACAGGGGAGCAGCGCTTCCTGGAGGGTCTTCAGACCCCCTTCCAGCTAAAGCTTACAGACGAACCCGGAAACCCGAACCTGAGGGCAATCGTTATCGACGGGAGCAACGTGGCAATGAGGTGAGAAGTAGTACAGGGAGCATCTTTCAGACTTATAGGAAGTATTTCTGCTTTCTTTAGAAATTATAGTCCGTTTGCCAAAAAGCACAATGTGAAAGCAAACTGCACCAAATAGAACAAAATAAAGTCCTCTTTTGGTCCGGACCAAACGACTTCCCTGGCGCGAAGACACACTCAGATGTCTGACAGCAGATTATATGAAATGTTAAAATGCCAGATGATCACACATATAACATAATTTTCTCATCAAATTGTTTAAATCTTTATTCCTTCATTCGCTAGAGAATAGCAGAAGTAACGATCTACAATGATTCAGACTCTCCAGAAATCCACTAACGTTCTCTCTCTGGGTCTTCCGCAGTCACGGGTTGGGTCATTTCTTCTCCTGCAGAGGAATTGCTCTGGCTGTCCAGCATTTTTGGGACAGAGGCCATCGTCACATCAGCGCTCTGGTGCCGCAGTGGAGGCAGAAGAATGACCCCAGGATAAAAGGTAACAGTTGGCCGTCATCTTCTTTGTGTGTGTGTGTGTGTGTGTGTGTGTGTGTGTGTGTGTGTGTGTGTGTGTGCGTGCGTTTGTTTGTAATACCTTGTGGGGACGATTTTCCTGACATATACTACGTTGTGGGGACCAATTGCTCCTCGTGGGGACCGGAACCTGGTCCCCACCATGGGAAACCCTGTTTTTGGGTCAGGGGTCAGAGTTAGGGCTAAGGTATGAATTGAGTTTTGGTTAGGGTTAGGTATGTGATGGCTAGAGTTAGGAAAAGGGTAAAGGTAAGGTTTAGGCTGTAGAAATGAATGGAAGTCAATGGAAAGTCCCCACAAAGATAGCAACACAAACATGTGTGTGTGTGTGCTCGCCTTGAACCTGGATGTTTCCCCCGTCTGAGCAGACAAAACATGGTGTCGTTTGTTCCTGTTTCTCAGAGCAGCACTATATGACGGACCTGCAGAACCTGGGCCTGCTCTCCTACACCCCCTCCAGAGAGGTCCATGGCAAGAGAATCAGCTCTTATGATGACAGGTAGATATGTACTGAAAGGAACACCTGTCTGTGCTGTGTGTGTGTGTGTGTGTGTGTGTGTGTGTGTGTGTGTGTGTGTGCGTGTGTGTGTGTGTGTGTTTGTCTGTGTGTGTGTGTGTGTGTGTGTGTGTGTGTGTGCGCGCCAAGTGAGAGCAGCGCTTTTCCATATTTTATCAAACTACAATCAAAAACTTCATTATGTTTTATTGTAATTTGATGTAACTGACCAAGAAACACATGGAAGTTAATAAATCAATTCTGTGATTGCGTAAATTTACACAAAATCCACATGAAAAAAATGCTAATGTGAGTTTATTGCAAATTGATATGAAGAGTCACACAAAGGAGCTATTTAAGTTATTTGAAGAATAAAAATGTTTTTGTGTCCAATCTGTTTATTTCTCATTTCTCATTTTTTTTAAATTCTATATATAAGTTTTGGATGGGTTAATGAAGGGGGGAAAATGTCAAAACTCTTTGCAAATATTTCTTAAGTAGGTTAAAATCAGTGATTTTGATGCTCCACTTTGTGTCTTTCTGTTATACAAAATCCCATTAAAAACACTGAAATTAGTGGCTAAAATGTGTCGGCATGTGGAAAGGATAGCGGGGTGTAAATACTTTTGTAAGGCAGTCTGCTCCATTCTTGTGACGTTTCTTCTCCCTTTTTCCCCCACAGACTGATCCTGCAGCTTGCACAAAGGACAAATGGAGTGATAGTAACTAACGACAACCTGAGAGACCTCTCAGACGAGTCGCCTGTATGGAGGGACATCATCAAAAAGAGGTATCAGTTGAGGTTGAGGTTCGGGTTGCAACGTTTGCCGTTTTCCACTCAGAGTTGGATTGTTGCCTTCAGGAACCTCCCAAAATCCTCCGTCTGAAGTTGGTTTCCATCAGCGAACCCAACGTGGGACTAATTTAATTCCCACTAATTCCTAGTACTAGCTAATAGCTAACTCTACTAG
>NW_015112763.1:170427-170912 GCF_001443285.1 Poecilia latipinna | reverse complement strand
GGGTGTAAATACTTTTGTAAGGCAGTCTGCTCCATTCTTGTGACGTTTCTTCTCCCTTTTTCCCCCACAGACTGATCCTGCAGCTTGCACAAAGGACAAATGGAGTGATAGTAACTAACGACAACCTGAGAGACCTCTCAGACGAGTCGCCTGTATGGAGGGACATCATCAAAAAGAGGTATCAGTTGAGGTTGAGGTTCGGGTTGCAACGTTTGCCGTTTTCCACTCAGAGTTGGATTGTTGCCTTCAGGAACCTCCCAAAATCCTCCGTCTGAAGTTGGTTTCCATCAGCGAACCCAACGTGGGACTAATTTAATTCCCACTAATTCCTAGTACTAGCTAATAGCTAACTCTACTAGGTTAGAATAGATTAGGTCTAATTTTCTGGAGCAGAAGCTGTTGCTCTAATCCAGGGGTCCCCAAACTACGGCTCACGGGCCGGATCCGGGCCGCCTCCTCATTTGGTCCGGCCCCCTGAACAATAC
>NW_015112763.1:112741-167089 GCF_001443285.1 Poecilia latipinna | reverse complement strand
GTATTGTTCAGGGGGCCGGACCAAATGAGGAGGCGGCCCGGATCCGGCCCGTGAGCCGTAGTTTGGGGACCCCTGCTCTAATCCGTCTCTTGTTGTTCTTTCAGACTTCTTCAATACACATTTGTCGGCGATCTCTTTATGGTTCCAGACGACCCGCTGGGCAGAGGAGGGCCTCACCTGGACGATTTCTTACGTTCAGAGCACAGGTAACAAACCAGCTAGCCTGAGGCTAACAGTGTTAGCACAGTTGTGAAATGGATAGGAAGGAAAACATGAGTTATCAGATAAAATTTTATTATGTTCAGCATTCATCTGAGTCCATCTTGAGACATTGGAGACATCCCGTCTCAGAACCACAGATGGCTAGAATACTCAATAGATGGACTTAACTACATCAAAATATTTTCACTCAAGTAAAAGTAAGAAGTTTCCATCCATGAAATTACTCCATTAATGGCAAAAAAGAAAAAGAATTTGGTAAAAATCCTACTCAAGAACCGAGTACTGGATCAGTTCATCTGATTTAATATTTTATAATAATCTCATCAGAGAGACAAGTTCTGATATTTTAAAAACTAAATTGAAATAAACAAAAAAACAAATAACATAATTACAAAATAACAAATTGAATTGAAATACTTTTCCAAATTAGATCATATTAAGCACAGCATATAGTTTGAGTCCATTTTTACACTGTAGCTGCATCCCTGAATCTGGTCCATTTTTGGCTAAAACGTGTTCTACATTTAATCAAGTTACTCAAAACAGCCGATGTTACCCAGAGGTTTTACTTAAGTGATAATATCACTCAAGTAAAACTAAAAACTACAGTGTAGTAGAACTACTCCTAAAATTATTTTTTTTCCCATAAAGTTACCCAAGTACAAAAGTAAGTAATTACTGGTCAGTACTTTGTTGAACCAAGTCTTTTTGGTTCAGTTTTCTCTATTAATCGTTAACATCGGACTCGGCAGATGTTAGTCATTTAACACGTCTGTATCAGGCTGATATTTATCACCATCACTTATTTCCACCTCATTCCATTTGTTGTTTCACTTCAGGACTCCCGATCCAGGAAATCATTCGTTCGCCGGCTTAGCAAGCAGTTTTCCTTCCACCAAGCCGCCTCGCTCCCAAACCGAACCCTTAAACTTCCGCGACCGAACCCCCGGGGGCGCCGTGGACTCTTTAGCGTTTGGCGGCCGAGGGAGGAGCCGGAGGTGGGAGGCGGAGAGCCAGCACAGGCAGCTTGGGGCAGGCGGCCACCGGATGATGGTGACCCCCGACAGGAGCCCCGAAGAGACGGCTCACCTGAGGGAGCAGCTGCTCAACATCTTCGAGGGACAGGACAACATGGTGACGCTGGTGCTGCAGTGCCATCTGGCAGAGAGGGACATAAATGTGCTTTCTGATCTCATCTTAGAGCAGCAGAAGGACTAGAAATCTCCTTATTTAATAGTTTTTTTTTGTTTGTTTTTTTTCCTTTTTTGATAAAACGTTTTCCTGCTTAAATGGCTTTGTGTTGTACCAAAGCAATTCCAACTACACATTACAGATAATCTGTGCATTATCTGAAAGATGCAACAAAACGTCGACAAATCATCGAGAACGTCCCGTCTCCTCTGTCTCCTCTGTGTTGCCTTTGCCGGGACCTTTTATGTTCAAGTCTTAATATTTATTTGAGCTTCTGCTTTTAATCCACAACTTCAGTAAACTGTTGCTTTGCACCGTGAACTTGGAATTATTTCCCAGAGAGAAATGAGCCGACAATTATGAGCCCGTAAGACTGCAATTGTTGTTGATTTCAAAGGTAAATTTTCCATTAAACAGATTAGAAAAAGGAAAAAAAAAAATAAAAATTCTACGTAGCATTTGTGTTAGACTTGCTACAGCTAGCCACAGCAGTTGGTTGTGTTAAGCTCTGACTTGGTGGAGAATTATGAATCCAGTTTTTAGCTATGAGAAGAACATGCCTGGAAAATAGCTCCGGGAAAAATGTAAATGTCAAAAGAAATGCGTTTCTATTTTTAGCAAATGGTTCAGCTATACGTTTAGTAGATTACACCTTCCTGGATCCCTCGGCTCAGTGAAAGTTGCCAAATGGACTCTTACTTTCAAAGAGTAGGTATAAAACTAACTCATAAATACAGAGCTAAGCTAGCAACATATTTTTTGGTTTGGTCTGCGTGTCTCAAAAGAGACGGATTGGATGAATTAGTTTTGATCTTCAGTTCACAATTACTAAGCGGGGAGATTCTTTCTTTCCCCCTTATGCTTCCAACACCAATTTCTTCATTAGATTTCAATCAGACGAGTGGAAGGGCTAAATATTAGCATGCTAGGTGGTGCTAGCATGCTAATGAGCGAACAAAGAAAACACCTGATAATCGGTGGACCTTTAATTAAGATATTTATAACTTTTTTAAAATAAAATTAGTGTTTGACACACTGATTTTAACAAATGGTAGGTTTCTGACTATTAAGATTTTATTTTTGAGAAAGAAATGCAAAAAACTTTCCATTTTTCTATATTTAACAGCTATGCAGAGGTGGAAATATGTGATGCTCGGTGTAGGTGGGCAGATGTCATTTAAAACTTCTTATAGAAACACTGAACCAAACCCTGCAACATTTTGTACATTTGGTCCCTGATTTTATTTTATTTTTTAATATTGTCAGGTTTGACAATCGTACGCAAAACTATGACCAAATGAAGAGATTAAAGCAAATCAAGATATTTTTTTTCATGTTACTATCTCACTAACTTTTTGATTATTGAAATCATTTTACTTGCTGTGTTTACATCTGTAAATTTTAAGAGCTTATTAAAGTCATTCCTGTGGTATTTCCGTTGTCTTTTACATCCTGTTTGTGGTGAAAATAATGCATCGAACTCACCATCTTCAACAGTAATGTTCTTAGACTTGTGTTCACGAGACATAATGGCAACTGGAAGGACACAGGTGGGATAAACTCAAGTTTCAATATTTAAAGTTGCTGTTTTTACTGTTAGCCATCAAAATATGAATAGTTCGACATCCGGTCGATTTTTAGTCACAGTTCCAAACTCGTTTTGCCCTGACAAGAAGAAAAAGAAATATTTTTATTGAGAACAATTTTATTGGGAAGAAAATCAAACTTGTATAGTTAGATGGAATGCTAATATAGCTTTCTTTTCTTCAAGGAAAGTAATTTGTAAATAGGAACCAGTTCATCTTGGGGTTGAGATCAAAAGTTCAAATTGCCTGTTCTAGCTTTTGAGAAGTGTATGCTTGTAGATCATTGTGTATAGCAGTTGTAATACATTTCTAGAATAGCATTTTCAAATATGTCAATTTTTCTGATCACATTCATTTTGACTTTAGCAAAAGAATAACAGAAATAAGTCCATAGTTCTAGGAATGAACTACGCACTTAAAAGCTGGAACCTAAACACCGGAAGTTCTTGTGCTTAAGTCGGTTCACTTCCAGTTTTTTTTTTTTTTTTCACTTTGACATTTAAAATACACGCTAATTTAGCACATTATTTTGGAATCTGCTTCAACTGGTTTGAAAGAAAAAAAAAACCGTAGTGCAAAACTTTGAACTAAACTTGCAGTGCTTCACTTTGTCCACCAGGGGTCAGACATCACTTCCATTTATCGGATAAGAAGAAGCCAAATGTAACTTTTTTCTTTTTTTTTTACCTTTTTGTGATGAAATATGTTGTTAAAAGGGTTAAAGTTCTTGAAGGCTTCATATGAAAACAATGCTGGTTCCTTTAAATCCACATGAGCAGCTTCCTGTTTTAACCTGCTTCCTAGTCTGCTGCCAAAGTTTCATGTTCCGTCCCTAAATTAAGGAACCTCTCTGCAAAGTGCTACCACTGCGTGTTTCAGAAAGACTTAAAAGCTGAAGTGAACAAAGCTCCAGTTTGTTCAATAAACCGACATGACTAAAGTGAACTCATCCAAAACTGTGATTTGAAATGAGGAAACGTATCAAGACAACAAAGAAAATCCCAGACAATTTTAGAGTTGAGCCGAATCAGAATAAAAGGCTGCAACCTGAAAAAGAATGCAGATGCAGTGATTGGTGCTCTGCTATTGTGACTTTCTGTTTTATTTCTAAAAAACTATAGCACAATGCATACTCGTGTGTTTACACAGGAAGGAATTTTTTTTTTTTTAGCTTCACAGAAGAATATGGTGCCGTGTCTTTCCGAGAATAGATTCACATTGAACCGGTTTGGCGAGGCCTGCAACAATGGAGCAAAAAGTCAACACGTCTATTTTGGGGAACATCCTGAACATGACTTTTAAACTCATTTGGCGCTATAGATGGAGATTAAAGGGCTACTGATAATGATAAAGAACTTCCGCCATGTGACACGTACAGCACTCTGCGAAGTTACTGAGAAAAAAACGTTTGGAAACTTTTGAATAAATGCTACTTTTGTTGCAATAGAATAGTCGTACACTTGGAGGGTTGGGGGATCTAACGTAAACACACGTGTTCAATGGGAACCTTTTCTTTTTCTTTTAACAATAAATCATGTGACACAATTATCACCCTCGCCAGCTGTGAGTCTTCTCTTAAAACATTTCACAAGGGAGACATTTATATGCTCTTTGCATAATCTCTTCAGAGTGAGTCCTGGATTCTCTCTTATCTGGCCGCTACATTCATATATGCAATTAGATTCTCATCTCCTTTCACTGCTCCTTCTGGGCTTTCTGCCATTGGCCTGGATTCCTCCAGTAGAATTTCAACTGAACCAATCAGTGAACAGAAGGAGAAGTTGGGAACAACGACATAAATTGTCTGCTTCCTTTTAGTATTGTAGTCTGCGTATATTTTTAGCAATGGCAGCAGAGGAAGTCAATAAAGCCGTTCAGTCCTTTTTGGCCACGCCTCCAAATACTGAATGAACATTAGCAGTCATCTTGTTTAGCTCCAAACTTCTTGTCTGCATAGTGGAAAATGGTAGTTTACAATGCATGCAATTTCTGGTAATAACTACTGTTTTCTGTAGGATTTAGAGGCAGTCACTTTACGAACTGTGTTCTAGGCGAGCCTGTGCTTAGGCTCTCCCTTTAATTTTAATATTTCATAATTTTTGGTTTTGGTCAGTCTTGTCTCTATAACTTGTCCTATTCTGACGGGGCCCTAATGTCAAGAAAGCTTGAAAATGATCTGTCTTGTGTTTCCAGAATGGAACAAAAATCTTATAAATATCAGATTGTGTTTTAAACTATCTCTGTTTTCTGTGTGGGAGGAACGATACAGATGAGGCCTGTGGGTGTAAATATGTGAGATTATTATTGTCCTGTCCGTAAACATGGATAAGTTTCAGTTTAAACTGATAGCTCCATTTTGAAGAGTGGCTAAGAAAAAATAGCTTTTGTGTCGTATTGTACATTTACCTCAGACAATCAGAAAGTTATTGGTAATCAGGTCATTTTAGAAGAAATACCAACAGTGTTTTTCTATTTCAGTCCTCTAATTTGTCATTGATTAGTGGAGGGAAAACATTACGGCTGTGGAAGTTTAGTTTAATCCCAAAACAGCCCAATTGTTAACTATGACCCAGAGGAATAACAATAGTAAGAATTTAAAAATATTTTCACTTAATTATTTATTGACAGCAACTGAACAGAAAAATAAAGTCAAGATGAATTTTATGTCGCCCTTGAAGTTATACTTTGACACTTGGACTACATCCGCATCCCTCTGCTTTTGTTCCTTTCAATTGTTTCCCCATGATACTATAATAAGAACAAACAAGTCTCACAAAACTGAAACTGTTCACTTCTATTCATTCATCCACAACAGCACTAAACATAAACTTAAAGTAAACATTTTTTAAACAAAATTTAATTTTAAAAAGGTATATCCCGAGACATGAACACAGACTTTTGATATCAAAATTTTTAATCCTCCAGATCTCAGCATCATACACACTCTACCGTGCAGTAAAGTAAGCGTCTGTGCCATCTACAGTCAGGTATGAGCATGTGTGTTTGCTGATGTCATAAAAATACGGTGGCTGTCAATGTGGGGAAATATTGCCACACCAATAAAGCTATTCGACTGGAAAAAATAGACAAAACGACAGAGAGGGGAAAAACAAATTCAGAGACAACCTTTGAACAGAACGTTAATTGAGTCAGTTCGTTTTTCTTCGCTTAAAATGGCAGCATTTTTGATTTATTAATAACTATAAATGTTTTAACTAAAACCAACCTTCGGCTGCTGTTGCGTACTATCTTCAATAACTGCTTGGACATTGTTATTATGATGTCTACAGGACTGTTGTGTCTAGAATGATAACAAAAGTAATCAAAATTATAATTATGGTTATTAAGTCATCTCTTCTTTCATTTTATGTATCCATGATTTCATTTTCTCTTTTTTTAATCTCAGGTTTGAACAGTTTTTTTCCACAACTTTGTCACATTGATCTAATTTTACAACTAATCTCTCCTTGTCTTTGTTTATAAATCCCGTCTCTGCTGTGTTTATCTCGTTTTGTTTGCTTTCTGTGCTGTTCCTTTGCTTTGTCTAATTTTAATTTTCCTCTGCTTGACCTCGTCAACCTGTACAACTACTGCAACCATAATCTGAAGTCTGAAAACCACTAAAGTAAAACTGAAGAGTGTGGAGTGCGCTTATTTCAGCCTGATTCTATTTTAATTAAAAAACATTTTTTTAGAAACATCTTTCTGTAATTACAGCTGCATGTCTCTTAGGTTATGTTTATTTTTTCATACTTTTACAATTAGTTTTTGTAAAGCAGCTCAGTCAGATTGAAGAGGAAAACCTAAGCCATTAGATTGTTTTACCACTATCCAACTTCTGGTCAACTCTTACCAGCTTTATTGTTCCTATGCTGAAGAACAGTATCCCCTTAGCATGATGCTACCAACACTACAAGCACCTTTGAGATGTTGAACTTGAACCTGAATAAAACTTGAACCTTTATTTCATTCACAAGTCTACTTTAATGATGCTGTTTTACGTTGATTTGTTCCACCTAACTGTATTAGCTCATTTTTTAAATAAAAAGTAAATCCGTCGACAGACCAGAGTCTTGATTTTGCAGCACAATTACAATTTTAAAAACTGAATAAAATCCTGCAACACGGAACCAGTCAGCCTCTCCACCGCGTCTCATGGAAAGTCTGATCTTTGCCCCGTCTTTCCTCCCCATCTCTCTCCCTCTGCCTCTCTGTTTACTTTCACTCTGTTTGCTTTGCTGCTGCTGGACCAGCGCGCCCCCGCGCACGCACGCACGCAGGCGCGCGCGGCCACGCTCGGACTCAGCTCCCTTCCTCGCGCCCGAAGCCAAACTTCGGAAAGGCTGGTGCGCTGCATCGAGACCCGGACTTTCTAAGGGCTGTTTTCAGCAACGAAAAATAACGATTTCGACGGATATTGTTTTGTTTTTGGCTCGGTTTTAGTTCGGTAATGTTTATTGTGCCTTTTCAGTTTTGTTTGATATCGATAGGAAGATGAGTGAGAGGACGCGGAGCGACGGAGACTCAGGGAAATTCAACCACGTCCTGCCTGTCAGCTGGACTTTCAGGGAGATCGAAGATAACTTTGTCAACCAATAAGGTATGAATATCTATCTATCTTCATGGCACATGGCTTTCATTTTTAGTGAATTCACTCCTTTTATTTGAATAGGGAAAGTGAGCAATACTTTTAATGTCATGTTTTACTGTTAAATTTTCTTCCAAACTCTTTAAACCGGGGAAAGGTGAGACCTTATCACGGCTAAGATTATTTTTATTTTAGGTGAATGTGAACAGATTTTTTTAGCACTTTATATAGCAACACCAAACATTTTTAAATTTGTATTGATTGACTTATTACCATCCATAATTACACACAAGAGGTTGCATTTACTTTATCACATTAAATAATATTTTATCATTCACATTCCAGAATTTACTATAGCATGTAAAGGAACTACATGCTATAGTTCCTTTAAAGGAACTATAGCATGTTGTAGCTTTTATGTATTCTTGCAACTTGTTCTTTCTGACATTTGGTTTCTTTAATTTGAGAAGAAAAAAATCTTGGAGGATCTAAGAGCCTTTTAAGGAACTAGTTTTTTAGTATTTATTTATTCTAATTTGAGTGGGAGGTTGTCAGGATTTACTCTCATTTAAGAATATAAAATATTGTTTTCCTCCACCATATTGACTTCATGTAAATCCACTGTTTGTGTTTAGTAATAAAACTTGAAACTTTTTACCAGTGGGCTGATAGTGTACATAAAAATAAACCTTTGAGATACAATAATAACAAAATGCATGGGATGTTTTGCTTAGTCACTGGGATATTCTTATGTGTCTCATCACACCTTGAGGGCATGTTGTGTTACGATTGAGAGATTTCTCGTTGCATCTGAATGGTAGAGCTTTTCTTCTTTGTGTATTTTTATTTATGTATTTATTTGTAGTTTTCTTTGGTCACCATGAACAGACTGCACTCAGGTATCCAAGTAGAGCCTGTTTGAGCAGACGAGTAGAAGTTGCCTATTCCTGGATTAAGTTTGACTTTTAGCTCTGGAAACTTCCCCTTTTTTTAGGAAATTGCTTCTTTGACTAACAGAACAGAGTAGTGAAACCAGCCGAAAGGAGGAAAGGATACTACCAGAACAGCAGCTCATGTAAAGATTACCAGTAATTTAGAGTCATTTGGGCTGCAAGTATTTTTTTCCTCTGATTTGAGCTGGAACAACGACACAGAGTTAAACTGATCGGCTACACCAGGTAAGATGAATTTCAGCATAATCCCTACTGGAACAGTGATAAATCAGATTTATCGCTGCAGGACAGACAGATTAAAAAAAATTGAGTCTAATCCTGGAATTAACGTGACAAGGGAGCCGACAGGTTGCATGGGGAACTGTAGCCATGAAACACCGGCTGGGCAGAGAGGCGGTTTTCTGTGACGGGGAAGAAGAGGCAAAAAGAGGGAAGCCACAGAAAGAGAGCTGGGCTGAAGCTCTGGCAGTAGGTGTTGATGGGAAAAAAATGTTATTAATGTGAACTGGGTGAGTCACTGACATTTCAATGCGGTACACACCTGAACAGCTGTACAGTACATGTGCGGTATGCAGGCGTATGTGTCACGGGGGAAGAGGACTAACTCGTTTTGCATAATGGGGAAATGTCTCAAAGTGGTGTGTTATGAAAATGGCACTAAAACCAAAGGTAGGTACAGGCTGTGCTTGTGCTATTCTCATTACTTTTCCTCTTAGATGTGCTTCTTTTTCATTGATTATAAATATGTTTTCTCTTTGCTCTATACTCATGTTGAGCTCTCTTTCTTAGGCAGAGACGCTCGTCTTCCTCAAAACATGGGACATAACTCATTGAAGGAGATCGAGTTAAAGATTCCTTATCGATCTGTGGGACCTTTCAGCACTTCAAACTCACTGTAAACCGACACACAAGCACCCTGCGACAAGTTGTGACAAGTTGTAAGATTGTGCTCGCAGGTATTTATCTCGAGGCAAGAAGCTGACGGATCACAATGCCAGACGAGTCCACAGCTTTGCAGGATGAATTCAGGCCCAGACAAGAAACAGCACAGGTAGCTTTAGTGCCAAACATTGTTGTCATCTCCAGCGATGGCAAGGGCAAAGCCAGTAACTTGGAGCTCAAACAGCAAGATGTTCCTGGAAAGAGCCTGTCAGGAGTTGGCGTGTCCCCGGTTTCCGTGGAGTTGGGTGAGGTGAAGACGGCGCATGTTCCTGAACCTCTCAAGGCCATTTCTTTGTTGAAGGGGAGAGAAGTGAGCATGGATCAGGAATCCCCGGTTGATCCATCTGGCAATAAGCTACAAAACGACATGAACCTTCCACTGCAGGCAAACAGCTGCACTGACTCGGACTACAGCAGCACCAAGTCCAGCCCCGGTTACGCCTGCAGCAGCTTTGGCACGGACCTCTATGACGGAGAGCTGCTGGAGCTCGACACGAGGAAGCTGGAGAAGATGAGCTCCGTTTCCCCCGTCAACTTGTCTGGGATCAGCCTAGATTCGGACAAGGCCAAGAAGAGCAACCTGGACTTTATCGGAGGCGATTCCATGTTGGACCTAACTGGCAAATCGAAAGCGGAAAACTCGACCAATGGCAGTTCGCCCAGATCGTCCATTGTTAGGCAAACCAGAGACAGCGTGGACCTCAGGTCCGAGCGGTACCTCGAGGACGACCATATCGACGGGCAGAGCACCCGGTCTAGACGGAGTGTGAAAGAAGGGGTGTTTTGCTGCTATCAGGCCACAAGCAGAGCTTTCTTGCGCTGCGTTGAGGAGACTCCAGCTATGCTGTCAGGCCTGCTGCTGTCCATCATCTTCTGCGTGGTCATCATCATCGTCATTGCCACTACAGGAAGGGTGAGATGAACCGTGAGCGAGTGTCTGTCTGCTTCAGTGTTTCAACTTCTTTTCCATTTGTCTTCCACAAGTCTGCTAGGACGACTTATCATTCAATAGACCAGTACTGGGTGGAAACCATTAACTGGATTAATTGATTATTGTAATAAAACTAATCAACTAATTTAGCAATCGATTAATCATTAACTACAGTGTGCAGGCTCAAAAAAGGCCAATTGCTGAAAGAACAACACACTCATTCGTAATTAAGTCAAAACTGTACAAAAAATAGATGCATTTTTCACTTAAGATAAAAAAAAAAACACCTTTGTCTGTAAACCTGTTTACAGACAAAGGTCACAAATTATCCTTTTGGGCATATTTTGCCATCCAGTTGTTAATCAGTTAATCCAAAACTAGTCAACAGATGTTTTTCTAAACATATGTTGAAATGAAAAATCTGCAGAATGTGCCTATTTTTTTTTTATCCGATTAACAGATTAATTATTAGTTATCGATTAACAGGTTAATCGATAACTAAATTAATCGTTAGTTGCAGCCCTAAATCAGTGAAGTTCAGACTTAAAGTTGGCTGCTTTTCTCCACATGAAGTTGCTCCAAATATGATGTGTGTTACTGCATACAGTCTCTTCTAGCTAATTCACTTGTTCAGTTCTCCTCACATTTCTTAGTACTTGTATAAACCATATTTTAGACACTAATTTCAGCAGCTCTTATTCACACAGAGCGCCTCGCAAAAAATATTCCTACACTTCAATGTTTGGATTTATTACTTAAATTTTATGCAACTGATTAACATAAAGTATCTTATAATAATGAAATGGAAGGAAAATTGTTTTTTTCAGAATAAAATGAAATGTGTCAATCCACTGCAGAAGCACAAACAAAGGGCTACAAATTGATTTTATCGATTAATCGAGATTTATTTTTTGATGCCAGTATATACAGGGCGTCTTGTTTGACAAGCGTGTTCAATTAAAATGTTAATTTTTTTTTAAATTACAAGAATAAAGTCATAATATTACAAGATTTGTCCTATGAAAATAAAGTCAAAATTGTAAAGACATAATTTTACCAGAACCAAGTTGTAATTTTATGAGAACTCCAACACGAAAAATACCAAAGAAATTAAAATAAGGAATGTTTGAGCATCTTGTGAAGTTATTCTTTAGTATCGGTGAAGGAAGTACTTAGCATCAAATTATTATCAGTAAAGCAAATGATTATTTAAACATCTTAGTCCATTTCAAAGAATTAGCTATGAACTGAGCTGGTCATGCCAGACCGTGAAGCTTTTTTTTTCTCATTAAAACAACTATTTTTGTGTAATTTTGCAACATTCTTCTGGTAAAACTGCATCTTTATTCTGCTAATATTACAACTGTGTCCTTGTATTCTCGAAACTTTGACCTTTGGAGCCTCTTCTTTGTGAGTCAAAAAGAAAAGTGAAAACTTTGTAGAACTTTGTTTCACTTGAATATTATTCACTGCACGTAACTTAATCAGTTCCCACTACAGGAGTGTGTGTAAGAGCATGACCTTGCTGTTTGTGCCCAGATCCTCTTCTTTTTTTTTTTCTTGGAGAAACTGTGTTGAAACTCTTCATTTTGAAGAAACTGTTAATCAGATCATGAGTTCAAGTTCCTCTGGGACGCTTGCCACCACTTTAGGTTGTACGATTCTTAGAAAATGTTACTCATTTGAACATGTTTGTGTCCACAACACTGCCTAGCAGGAAATAAAACAAGCAGGAATTTCTCACATTTGAGATTTCAATCAAAACCAGGTCAAACCTCTCAGCTTTGGAAAAATGTTTATCTTGAAGAATTTAGTCCCCGATTGTTTTATACAATGATCAGTTGATATATTAGATCGTTTAGTCTTCCGAGTCAAAGGTCAGACTTTTTACTTCATCACGGTGAAAATCAACGACTTAAAAACGAAATCTAACCATGGCGCTTAATGGAGCATTAAACCTGTTTTTGTGAAAACACCAGGACATTCTTGCGCTCCGGTTTGCGATGCTTTTCATTCCAGTAAAAATAAAGTAGCGCGTGTCAACAATCGGCGCAAACAGTCTCCAGTATCCCCGCAGTATTTGCCTACATTTAAAGATGCGAGACTTTTTCAGAACGCGGTTCCATTGAACTCCTAAAGCTTTATTGCTGCTCCAACGTCAGAGCAGCTCAGATCGCGCGTCCTTACGTCAGAGCTTCCCCATGCAGCCGTCCCTGCGCCTCCCCAGAAACGGAACAACACGTCACACCTACGCAGAGCTGTGCAGGAGTAATTAACATGTTTGATATGCTGTGTTTACTGCACTTGGATATGATCACGTGCATGTGTGTGTGTGTGTGTGTGTGTAATTGTGTTATTATTTATAGTTCTGTCTTCAAAGCGAACTCATGGCAACATCAAATAAAATAGTAACTATAGTAACTGAGTAGGCTTTTCCTCTGTTTCATGGAAAAGAAAATTAAAGTGTCACATTTAAAGCAGAGTCCACTTTTCATGCAAATGAAAAAAGGCTTTTTAATTTTGCTCCGTCTCGTTGAGAGAGATGAGCAGATGATGTGTTTATAGGTCAGTCACTGGAATGCTTTGCATACACTTCCTGTATTACCTTTGATGGATTTGCTGATGAAATTGATTTTAGCTTTTAATTCATAACCTGACAAAGCCTCTAAAATAGTGCCTGCATTTTTTTATTTTTTTTTTCCCCACTGTACTGCTGCTGTACTCTACTGTGCCGTAAAGAGATAAGTAAGACCTGCGGCGCAACAAGAGTTGTTTTGGTTCGTTCGGGGCTCATAACCTGTCAAGTTTCAGATGAATAAACATACAGTGACATTCAAAAATACTTTTTTTAAAAGTTGGTTGCTGTGGTTTATGATGTGGACGAAAACAGTTTTATTAAAATAAAGTGACACAGAGAGGAAATGGCAACATATTTGTATGAAAACGAATTTTTGGAAGCAAGCAGCAGGCGCCTGGCTAGTTCCAAAGGAAATCGGCTTACAGTAATCAAGACAACGGGATATAAAAGCATGTCTTACAGGGATTCCACTCATATGACTGTCAATCTTTAGGATACACTTTCGCGCCTAAATGTGTGATAATAGTTTCCCATACAAAGCCAGGGAAGAGCGGCGTTCTGATGGCGGTTTTGGGTCCTAAGCTACATCATGTTCTTGTTCATGTTGATGATTTTGCTTCATATCAGCTAGGTAGGCAAAAGTAGGCCTTCTGTCGGACTTTTAAGGCTCTCCTTGTTACAAAAGACAAGTTTCATATCTCGTTATAACAATATACTATTTGTTTTAATGAGTTCCTTGTTACAATGTGACCAGTTTTATATCTCGTTGTAACAAGATGTAAAAATACGCTCCTCAGACAGATTATGACTTGTTAAGAAGGCATTAAGTTGCTCACTATGACTCTCCTCCTTCTCACCCTGTTTCCTAGACGACGACTAAAAAGACCAAAAGGTGTTGCTGTTTTACTGTTGCTAACTTTCTGATTTAAATGAGAAGATATTTTGTTTTTAATCTCGTTATGACAAGAAACTTTTTATAACAGCACAAGATTTACGTCTCCTGAATTTATCCCCAGGTTCTGGCAATTAAAACGCTTCTGTACATTTCTGTTTGAAACACGCCCACAAACCTCCGACCAATCACACAACACTTCGCACAAAGCTCTGTGAAATAACTGGATCTTACAGGGATCAACGACATGTTGATCACAATCAACGTGTTGTGATCTTCACGACACGTTGGTGTCGTGAAGATCAGTCGGATGCCTCCCTCCAAACAAAATGATGCAAATTTTGTCACGCTAAGTCAACAAAAGCTGATTTTTTTTATTTTGGATAAAGTATGGTAGAGCCTTTTTACACTATTGAGCTCCTAGCCTGATATGCAACGTCTACAGAGATAAAGGCAGATATCTCTGAAGGCCTTCCAGAACTTAATGTTATCCCAGGAAGACACTTTGTATGAAAGAAGAAAACTGTATGTTGTTTGTAAGAGTTGCTGTTTAAACTTTACATTAATCTGCTAACTTTTGCATTATCCAGACAAAAGAACCGTACCTTAACGATCACGTTGGTGCCCTGTCGGTGGTGTGCGTGGTTCTCTGTCTGAACGTGATCGTGCTCGCATGCCTGCCCTGGGTGGCCACGGTGAGACGCTGTGGGGGAGCGCTGGCGCTCTTCATCTGGGGGATGCTTTACGTCACGGCGATGGTCTTCATCTTCACAGGGGGAGAGGTGAACGCATGGGAACAGGTGAGAAGCAGCTAAAATAGAAAATGGGATTGAGTTTCGTTCTTTGCTTCGGTCACTGTGTCTGCACGTCCTTAAAAAGTTTTAAATCTTTGTAGCTGAAATTAAGACCTTAAGATGTCTTAAATTAATTTAAAATCATGTAAGTTAATGTAAGTCATAGGTCTCAAGTTTTGTCATGGCAGGACTATTTACTCTTGCATAGTCTGTTGTTTACTTTTCTCATGAGACTTTTCTGTCAGGCAAAAGCTTGAATCAAACCCACCGCTAACTATCTGCTAATAAGCCCTTGCTAGTTAGCTAGCTGTTTTCATCTACCACTAACTTTACGAAGTGTAAGTTACCGGCAGTTGGCTGGTTGACGTTCATCTTCACCAGTCTTCACTTCTGATGCTAATCCATATGATGCCACATGCACTCTGGGCAAAAAAGCTTGACACTTCTACTTTTGTACATTTCTCTTAAATTTAATTCACAATGGTCTTAAAAGTGTCTTAAATTTCTTAAAATATTTTAAGTTTACCTTAAATACATTACAGGTTCTAAATTTTGTTGCAGAACTATTTACTCTTTTATATTTTATATAGATTTTTTTTCTCAAGGCTGTTGAGTCTACTGCTAACTAGCTGCCAATAAGCCCTTGCTAGCTGCCTAGCTAGCTCTTTTGAGTCTATCATTGGCAAGTGTAAATTATCACCAGCTGGACGACGTTCGTCTTTGCCACTGGCTCACTTCCGATGCTAACGCATATGATGCCAGGTGCATTCTGGACACTACTGCTTTTGCACACTTCTCTCGCGATGCATGTCTTAAATTTCAGTAATAACGGTCTTAAAAATGTCTTTAAAAAATTTAAATTTGAGTTGGTGATAGCTGCAGAAACCCTGTCTTAGTCCCATTGCTCTCTTCTTGTCTTCAGGTGGCGTTTTTCCTCTTCCTGTCTCTGAGTGTTTACACAGTCCTGCCCCTCTCACTGACCTGGGCCCTCATAGTTGGGATAGGAAGCAGTGTTTCTCACATCATCATCATCAGTGTGTATGTCCCTGTCAAGAATGCAAACACTCGTCCAAACATTCCACAACTGGCCGAACAGGTAAAGCACCATCTTTAGTTCTTTCAAAAGACTGAATAATTTATTTAATCTAATCCAATATGAACAGCTTAGAGTGATACTAAGGAATTTTGAGATATTTGCAACATTACTTTCCCATAAAGATCATAATTCAGACGTAGCATGAAGATGCACAAAAGCATTTTGTATTCTATGATCAACATGATTTACTTCCTCTAGAAAAAATGCAAATGATCAGGCAGATATGTCACTGCTTTACAACTTATTCATGTGTAAACAGGAACCTTCAATAATACCGTTCATTATGTATCTTACTGAGGACAAATGCAAAGCAACAAAAGGAGCGTTTGGCCTGTCTCGGCCTAATTTGCATGTCGCCGTCGTGTCTCATGGAAAGCTGTGACGTCCAGAAGGCGAGGAAGTCATCAGATGAACTCTTTTTTTCAGCTGGTGGCGAACGCCGTGCTGTTCGTGTGCGTCAACTGCTTCGGGGTCTTCCACCTGTGGATGACCGAGAACGATCTCAGGGCATCCAACAAGAAGCGGGAAGAGTTCAGCGCCGTGCGCTCCCAGAAGGAAGTGAAGAAGTATCAGCAGGTTGAAACACTTGTATAATCATATTTACAGTAACAACACACTGATTCTCGTTACTCCGTACTCTTTTGTTTAGAAAGGACGGAGTCAGTCGGGCGAAAAGTCCCTCCTTAATGTCTTTCTAGGCAGCTTGTTTCACCTGGATTACAAACGGGTCTGTGTAATTGGTCTCATTAAAGGCCTCGTTTGCTGGCCAGCCGCCGCCTGGTACCTTTATGCTTTCCCTGCTATTAGGCCAATAGATTAATCATTCACTCGTCTGAGGGCTCAGCAGCAATAGAAAAGGCAAACCCAAATGGGCACCATTCATGGCGGGCAAACAAAGAGATGAAACACAACCCCGCGAGCAAACACGACTTTCTTTTTACAGGCTCCGAACACATCCCTGTCGTTTCTGAGCGACAGAAATCTGGTGGTTTCGAGTCTCGAAACGTCCCGCCTCGCTTTCATCTCACACATTCCCACCCTTTTCTGTGTGTTTCATCCGACACAGGAGGGGCTCTTGCTGTCGGTGTTGCCACGCTACATCGCCGTGGAGCTGAAAAGTGAGGTCATCAGGAGGCTGTCCAAGCCAAAGGGCGATGAGACGAAAGAAACCAGCAGCCACCCCAACTTTCACAGCCTTTACATTCGGCAGCACCGGGACGTCAGGTAACAGCCGCAGGTGGAGGGTTGGCTGATCGCTGATCACTCTTCACTGGTTCTGTTACAGATCCTCAGTATTTACGCTTTGTTAGATCACAACCACAAACTTCTGTGGGTTTTATTGGGATTTAGAGTGACGGAGCGACAAGGAGCAGCTCAGAAATGTGACGTGGAACGTGAAACGAGACCAAGTTTCCAAGATTTTTCTCAAATAAAAATAAAAGAAGCGAGGTGTGGGCTTAGCCGCTATTATTTAGGGGCAACAAAGTAGCGGGGGTTAGATATTTATTGATTTCTACATACTACAACCACAATGTGACAAACTGAGCCAATGCTAGAAAGAAAGAAATGAAGAAAGGAAGGAAAGAAGGAAAGAAAAAAGGAGATATGGAAAATAGAAGGAGGGAAATAGAGAAGAAAGGAAAGGAGAAGGAAAGAAAGAAACTAATTAAATCAAGTTTTGAACTGAGTTGTACTGGAGTGGAAAAAGTGCTTCATATTTACAGACATATACAGAATAAACTATATATTTCTCTAGGCCTTTTCACAGGCTTAGATGAAAATGTGTCTGTCAGAACTAATTTACAAAGAAATGAGACATGGCTGAAGACTTTGTCAGTGCACACCTCACTTCAGGGTGTATCTGAAAGAAATAAAACAGCACACACATTTTTCTTATTACCTAAGTGTCTGTGGTTGCTGATTTTCCTGCAAGTTTCTTTGATTTTGTTCTTGATAAATATAACTTTATAGTGAAGACTTAATTTACTGACTACATTTGTCACATCTCCTTCCTGAGCTCTGCTTCTACACAGTGACAGACCCTGACTAGCTTATTGTTAGCTTTGATTGCTACATCCTACCAAAAACGTAAACGTGTTCCTTTTTATCTTCATCATATGTTAAATATTTATTTTTCTCTGCGTTTGTCCAGCATCCTGTATGCAGACATTGTCGGCTTCACTAAGCTAGCGAGCACCTGTATGCCTGAGGAGCTGGTCGCGGTCCTCAACAAGCTTTTTGGCAAATTTGACGACATCGCAAAGGTAAAGCTGCAAATTACATCACGTTTTTGTGATAGACAGCTTTCTGTTGAATCAGATGTTTAAGACCCAACTCTTTCGTCCCCCGGGTTTCTTTCTGAGCACAGAAGAACGAGTGTCTCCGCATCAAGATCCTGGGGGACTGCTACTATTGTGTTTCCGGCCTCCCTGACCCCATTCCCACCCATGCCGTCAACTGCGTTCGGATGGGCCTGGACATGTGCACCGCCATCAAGTCAGTCCATCTGGATTTATCTGAGTTTGTCTAACCCTTCCCCAAGAAATTTTTCAATTATCTAAATGTGTTATACCGGCATTTACAACGTACAAGATCACCAAATGATCAGTAGAGAAAAAGAATAACCAAGAATTATTTTCTTTGTTCCAAAATAATTCCAAAATAATTTTAGAAATGCACCTTTTTCACTTTTTCTGTTAGGTTTTGGCTTATAAAAATGACATTTTGATATTTGATCAACTCTTAGCAACTTTCCAATCACTTTTAGATATCAATAGATTTATGCAGAAAGTTTTACATGTTGTTGTTTTCAGTTGTTTCGCAAAGTGTTACTTTCATCGTTTCATGCATGTTTGAGAAATCTTTTAATCTCCATAGCAA
The DNA here is from genome assembly GCF_001443285.1 of Poecilia latipinna. NCBI lineage: Eukaryota > Metazoa > Chordata > Actinopteri > Cyprinodontiformes > Poeciliidae > Poecilia > Poecilia latipinna. Next base: position 148,436 of record NW_015112763.1, on the reverse strand, counting down.
CCATTCAGCTGTGCAAAAAGCCTGAGTGGACTTAGCTCTGCCTTTGAGATGCAGTTTCTTAGCTTCCGATATAACGTCTCACAGAGCAGCCCTCCACTCAGCTCCTTCAGACTAGCCAGCAGAAATTAACAAACACCTAGTGGGTCTGCGCATTTGCTGAGCTCCTTATATGAGCTAATTCTCATTGCAATGTTGGTAAAAACGTTGCTGGAGGATTAATAGAGAAGGGTTGTTGTGATGACTTCCTGAAGGTGGAGTTCCAGAAGGACCAGGAATTTTTAAAGAGACAGACACCCAATTTCAAGGCGTTAAATTACAACATCAAATTTATTTTATGTCATATTTGACATATGAAGCATTTTTATAACAGCTGAAGTTAACATAGTTACTTGACTGTGCTATAAAATAGCACCATTTGGCTGGAAAACACATAATACTTCCCCTTTAAGAGTTTTTTGTTGTTTTTTTTGCAGTAGTTGATGCACACGTCTAAGTACCGTTGACATGTGAACTGAAGTTTGTGGTTTTAATGTGACAAAATATACAAAACTTGGAGTATTAGTACCTTGGTTGTGTTTTCCCCACACTTTTAAAATAACACATTTTGCATAATCCATTTTATTTTCCGTTCTGAACTCTTTGATGCAAATGCTGAAGACCAGGAGGTGGAGGCCTCATTGCTTGCATTCCTAGGAAATTCATGTATGAGGCAAATGCAAATCAAATGCGGCAATATTTGGTTCCATTTCATTTGAATGGAGCAATATTTCTGGACTTTGAAAGCAAACTAAAAGCTGTTCTGGTGTGGAAAGTTATTACATTCCATATTAAATGCAATGAAATTCTATTCTGTATTTAATAATAACATGAAAACTAGATTAGCTTATTATAAGGAGAGAGCTCTAAATACGGTGTGAAGACACTTATTAATCAATCTGACAAATTGAAAAAGAATCATCCACATTTTCTTTGATTTTATCAATTTTTCTCAGTGAAACTTTGATTTTTAACTACTTGTTTCCTTCCTCTAGTGAACTTAGACGGGCTACAGAAGTGGATATCAACATGAGGGTTGGCGTTCACTCTGGCAACGTGCTCTCCGGTGTGATTGGCTCTCAGAAGTGGCAGTATGACGTCTGGTCAAACGATGTCACCTTAGCCAATCAAATGGAGTCTGGAGGCCTTCCTGGGTAAGAAAAGTGATCCTTATCTGATAACTAAACTGTATGATACCATGCAAAATGTTAGTTAATTTCAGTGAAAAAGCAACATTTTTAAGTTTAAATCTATTCTGGAAACATTTCAACTTCTAACTAGGCGAGTCCACATAACCGAAGAAACACTTCAGCACCTGAATGGAGCGTACGAGGTGGAGGACGGGGATGGGGAAAGTCGGAATACTCACCTTAACGGGAGAAAAACATTCCTGGTTATTGACCCCAACAAAACAAGCAGCGTTCCACGAAGGCCTAATCTGGTAGGCGCACGCAGTTTGAATTGCCTTGTTGCTGAAAATGTGCTATATAAATAAAACTCCCCTACCCCTTAACCTGCCCTTGTGGGGAAACATTAGCTTAAAATGTGTATTAAAAGATTTTTTCCTTAAGTATGCGCTGTTGTTTTAATAACTGAACGGCCTCTGCTGTAACTTCAGCCAGCGGGTGAGAACAAGCAGCGGGCGTCCGTCCGAATGTCTCAGTACCTCAAATCTTGGAAGAACATCCACCCTTTCGCAGACCTGAGCAACCCAGAGAAAAAGAAGGCCTTCAAGCCTCTCAAAGGCGTCATACCGCGTCCACGGCTGACATCGATGGTAAGGACGTATTCCTGCTTCTCCATCCCACTGGACCGTTTTGTAAAGGACATACAGGGCAGTCTCTGTTTTGTCTCTCACAGCTGTTTGATCATGGATCATGGTTTATTGTACGGCAGTCTAACAGTGCCTGTTATGTTTGTGTTTGATTCCAGGGAGAACCACCTTTTCACAACAACCCCAACCGGTAAGCAGCGAGAATCTCTTAAAGAGACGTTGTTAAAATTACTCCAAAGTCAAATCCATCCAGCTTAAAGGAGCTAAACGAAACCTTCTCTCCGGTCTTCTCAGAGGATGCCATCAATAATGTCTTTTCATTTGTTTTAGTCTGTCTATCGATAGCAGCATAAAGGGATCGCTGGACACAGTGGACATAGCTGGGTGAGTTTACAGGATATCCAGACATCCTTAAAAAGTCTTAAATTTGTGTGTCTAAAATAAAGGCCTTAAAATGTCTTAAATGCTTTAAAAACATGTAAGTTGGTCTTAAATATGTGAATCACAGGTCTTAAATTTTGTCACAGCTTTACTGTTTTATGGAGTTTTATTTTTCTTGTGGGTCATTTCTGTCAGACAGAAGTCAAACATCTTCATTGCATTCAAGGCAGTTGAGGCTGATATAGCCTTGCTAGCTAGTTTTCTAGCTAGTATGAGTTTATCATGGACTCAAAAGCCGGGTTCACAGTTTTTGCTTAGTCTTGATTGCTATACAGTAAGTTCCCTCAACCATCCCCTATATTTTTAATTCTTTCAGTCTTAAATTTAATTAATGGTGGCATTAAAAGGTCTTAAAAAGTCTTAAATTTCACTTGCTGAAACTTGCAGATGCCCTTACTTTTTTCCCATCTTTTTGAATTTTTAAGTCTAAAATATAACGACAGTATAAAAGAACTACCAGGTACTGATTTATCTTATTAAATTTCTCCAATGTTTCTTTGTTTCTTTTCATTTAGGAGGAAAGTGAAGAAACTCAACTGGTTGACTCTGTTGTTTAATGACCTCACTGTCGAGAAACAGGTATATTTTCTTCTGAAACCTAATATATGCTCCTTAAAAGTATGTACACAAAAAATTTCTTGCAAAAAGTATTTATATGCCTTCAGTTTTTTCTCCTTTTGAGACGTTACAACCACAGACTTCAATTTGTTTTACAAGAATCTTAGTATAATTGTGAATTTTAAGGAGAAAAATGACATGGCAATCAAAAATTTTCAGAAATAAAAATCTGAAAAATGTGGTGCTCATTTACTCAGACAGCAATAAATAAAATCTAGTGCAACCAATTGCCCAAATGCTGATTGTAGCTTTGGAAGAGCTGCAGAGTTTCACAGCTCAAAACAGGAAATTGTTAGATTTACTAAAAAAACAAACAACAAAATCATACCAAGTATTTTTGGTCCAGTTTCTAGTGCAAATATCATAGTACATTTGATATAAGACAGAGCTAGCTTACAAGTAGCTTTGTAGTCAATAATCACTTGGTATTAATAAAAAAAAGTACTAGTTACACTTGCAGATTGATTCACTCAAAACAAGACATTTTTCCAACGTTCTAAATGAAAACTCCTTTCCACTAATGAGGTCCATCCAGTCTGACTGAGTTTGAACTGAACACTCATTCAAGCCAAAGTGTCATTTTTCTTCAACTCCATATAAAACCAATTGAAGTTAGAGGTTTTAATGTGACAAAATATACAAAAGTTTGAGTATTAGTACCTTGGCAGGGCACTACACAGGAAACCTTGTGACTGAAAAGACTAAATATTATCACCCCTAACCAGCTTTTTTAAAAACTGCTTTCCAGTTCCGCCTCTCAAAGGTGACGAATTTGCACTACTCGATAAGCTGCATCTTCATCATTTTCGTGACTCTTTTCATCGTCCAGATGCTTGTCTCTGAAAAGTAAGAAGCTCTTAAAACGTCTTCATGCATACAACCGTTGTCTCTATTGTGTATAAAGCTACATCTTAATTGTCCTGAACATTATTATTTACGGTGAGCAGATTAACTTGACTCAACTTTGTTACTGTCATAGGAACTTTCAAATGGCAGTGTCCTACGGTGTGACCTTCCCCGTAATGGTGGCACTTCTGGTCATTTCTTTTGTTGCATACATGAAGGTAACGTCTACGTTTTTGCATCATTTCAATGTCAACATCAGATTAACGCTGCGTGACTTGTTGTAACTGAGGCTAATTGAGATCAGCTACAATGAAATGAAGTTCTACAGAAAAAGAAACATTTACCACTTTGCAAAATAAGTCAAACCACTTGAATATTATCTAACTTTAATGCTCTTTATTGGGATTTTAGGTTATAGACCAACACATTGTTGTGCATGTTTAAGACATGAATCCCTCCAATGCATCTTATTTAAATCAGTTCAATTTTATTCATACAAGTGCCAATTCACAACACATCATATTAAGGTACTTTACAAAAAAAGTCAATTCAACATAATCGAATCAGTTCCAGTTTAACCTAGTTATCAAACAATGCATCAAGTTCAGTTTATTCTTCAAATTGATGCAAAACGTTTTCCATCTAAGGAAACCCAGCAGCAGCATTCACTCCTCCTAAGTTTCTAAGTAGAAATGATCGCCAGTTATCTGTGTCCTGAAAAGACTCAGCCGTAGTGACGTTTTTCACTTTTTCCTCATCAGAAATTGCACTCCAAGTTGCCATTAAATGTCCAGTGGGTAGAGAAGCTGTCACGCAACCTCCCTGCCAGGGCGGTGATGCGGCTTTTCCTCGTCACACTGTGTATCCTCATCACTCTGCTTATGGCCATCCTCAACCTGGTAGGTATTGTTTTCGATCGTTCGGTCGATTCGTTTGCTCGATGGTCTTATTTCCACTGTGTCTGTGTTCTTTCCAGATCGTCCTCCCAGGAAGAAACTGCACGTCGGTCACTAACACCACATATTTAGAAGGACACGGACTGTATAATCTGCCTGTGAGTGTCTCACCAGATTATGAGATCTTTTTTCTACATCTGAAAGCTCATTCATGGAAACAGGAAACAGTTTTTGTACCTTTTTCTGTGCTAACATTGATTTCTCTCGATGTGTTTGCATTTCCCATAGTTTACATTAATCTTTAACTTTGTTGGCTAACTATTAACTATCTAGTAAGTTTCACTGTATTTGCAGTAATAGGATCTGAAGCAAAGCTCTGAATTGTTCCGTTCCAAGTTTGAACAACATATCCTCACCTGTTTGCACCTGTTTCTCTGATCTCCCTCCTTTTGGTGGAAACACCCAGTACTACCTGTACTGCTGCCTGCTGGCCATGCTGGGAGTGATGGTGTTTGTTAGGATCTGCTTCTCTGTGAAGGGATTCCTGCTCACGCTGGCTGTGGTGGTGTACCTAGCCCTCTTCCTCAAAGTCTACGAAAACGAGTCCAGTTGCCTTGTGGATGTGTTCTACGATAAAAATCACACACAGTGAGTGACCCATGCATCGTACTACTGGTGCTGCTTGGATGTTAGAAGTATTTTTTAGCTGCAGATGCATCCTTTGCTACAAGTGATCAAGCGTTCACTAAAGGAATGCTATGTTACTGCATTTTAGGAAATAATATGCTTATTTTCTTATTTAAAAAAGAAAGGAATTAAACTATTTGTCATGAGCTGGGGGTGTTGGTGGTGAGGAGAGACGCTGAGACCCAGGTTATGGTGATGAAGAAGATTTAATGAAGGCTCAAAAACAGTCCAACACAGGCAGCACGGCAGAGAGACAGGCACACAGCCAAATACCGGTAGCAACTGATAAACAGGACTTGGAGACGAGAGCTAACGCAAACCAGGACTTAGCAGTTCAACTGGCGCGAATAGACGACAACTTAGACAAACCTAGACAAGGACCCGACGAGGAACACAGAAAACAGGTGGGTTTAAATACACACGGGGTAATCAGGGGAATGAGACACACCTGGGGAGCAATCAACGGGGAGGACAGGACTGAGACTCACAGGAACGGGACTACACAGGAAAAAACTCAAACACACAGAAACACGGATCGTGACACTATTGGGTTATTTTCATCCTTTAATGCATTTATAATATTGTATGAAAACGGCTTAAATGAAAAAACCTGCAGGATGTGTCTATGTGTTTTATCCAATTAATCATCGGAATAGTAGATTAATCAATTACTGAAATCTTGTTTTTGTTTACATTTCGGTTTGTTGACTTATGTGTCCCTGAATGCGTGCAGATGAAAACCACGCTGCACATGTTAAACTTTCCTCTGCTCACCGCCCTCGGCAGTCACAACGCCACCAGCCTCGCTTCGGGAAGGTCTTATATTTCTTCCCTTTTGTCCGTGACGTCGAGCCCAGATTGTGAATCCTTGTCTGCGGTTTCAGATCATCATCATTTATTTAGCTGCTTTCTATAGAAAGAAGCCCTCCTGGGTGGCGGGGGATGCAAACCCAGCTTAGAAACAAGACATCTATGTTAGATGAAGTAGGAAGGGTGAGTGGGTTGGCCTTTTTATTGATCTGTTCAACTCTAGAATTACTTTATATTTGTGTTTGTCTGCAGTGTCGGGGTACTGAAGGACCCTCAGATCATGTCCGGGATCTGGCTGGTCATCTTTTACATTGTGTGCCTCATTCTGGCTAGACGGGTTCGTCTCTTTTTGTCAATTACCACACAATATAAAGCGTAGCAAATTAGTCGATGCATGTTGAAACGTTGTGTGTGATTCTCTGTCAGGATGAGCTGACGTGTCGCGTAGACTTCCTGCTGGAGTGCTGCTTCCAAACAGAGCGAGAGGAGATGGAGACCATGGAGAACGTCAACAAGCTCCTCCTGCAGAACGTCATGCCACTTCACGTCGCCTCCTTCTTCATGGGCAAAGCCGTCAGCAATCAAGTAAATACTGTAAAAACAGGACAGAGCAGGGATGCAAGCAATTAATGGTTTATTAGCTTAGAATTGGTTCGATTAACTTTAAACGCTCGCTTAGACCTTCTTTTAGTGTTGTAGTTTGGCTCACATCCATCAGAGGGCGCCGGTGGTCATCGTTAAGCGAAGCCAGTTGATACAGAAACAAAGTTGGTGGGGCTATACCAGAACGGGGAAGAGAAGCGGTCCAGACAGAGTTGGTTTGGGATCGAAAATGCACTTTGTCATTCTGTCTAGAAATATTAACACTATATTACTAAGGAAAATTGCGATGTGATGAAAAAACGTTGTGCCAATACGTGCTGTTGCTTTTCAGATCTTTCCTCCATGAAGCTAATGCACTTCATGGAGGAAAGTTTTAACATTCCTTCCAAAGCTACCACAGATACTTCTGTATGGATGAACGTCTCTCTGATCATGGGGAATTAAGTGTTTCACATATTTTATTCTTTTCATATTTTGTGTTTAGTTTAATAATGTGAGAAAAACACAGTTTTCTGTTTATTCAGTCAGTATTTAATACAACTGGCATAAAATAATCTCAAATGTAATTGTCTTTTTTAATTCAGTGTATTATAAACAATTAACCGTTGGTGTTAGCCAACTACCATCTTGATACAAGAGAAATCTCAGATTTTTAAGAAAATGGCAGCTTCTCAAATAATCAATCAGTAAGATCAATCAACGTTAGATTAACTGATTGATATCTTGCATCCCTAGTACAGACACACAGAAATATGAGCTTTTAACAAAACAGTATTAAACCTTGGATGATAAATTTATCTAAAAATGAGACATACAAACATTTTTGGCAAGGTTTTTGTCAACATTTCCCTGCATCTCAGTCAACATGCTCCCAGATGTTAAACGCTGGGACAAGTTAATTGTCAGTTCAAAGTGTCTTCATCTACAACATCGCTGTTTTATTTTGCAGGACCTGTACAGCGAATCATACGAATGTGTGTGTGTGTTGTTCGCATCAATGCCTCAGTTCAAAGAGTTTTACAGCGAGAGCAGCGCCAACGGAGACGGCCTGGAGTGTCTGCGCTTCCTCAACGAGATCATACTGGACTTTGATTACGTACGACCACAGAGATGATGTGAAAGAAAGTTAAATACTCTCTTCTTCTTTCTAACATTTAGTCTGTATGTGTCTCAATGCAGCTTCTGTCTAAGCCCAAATTCTCTTCCGTTGAGAAGATTAAGACGATTGGAAGCACTTACATGGCTGCTGCAGGACTAAGACACTACCCTGCAGGAGAAGACAATAAGGTTTGTAGAATGAAAAAAACACAAAAAACGTCAACGCTTGTATTAATTGTTTGCTACGTTTTTGCAAAGCAAGTTCAGCGGACACAGGGAAGAAGCATTCCTGTAGGGTTTTTTTCAACATGTAGAAGAAAAGCCCTGCTAACAAGTGTGATCTCTGGCTCCCCCTACAGAAAATCGACATGACCTACATTACTGTCCGCACCATGGTGGAGTTTGCAATAGCAATGATGAGCAAACTGGAAAAACTCAACCAGCACTCTTTTAACAACTTTAAACTCCGGATCGGTGAGTTCATTTTAATATTACCAGGAGAGTGGGTAGTTCACTGAAAAAATGACAAAAAAAAACAAAAAAAAACTGCTTTGATATGTTAAAGCACAAACTCTGTTTCCAGAAAGGATTTAAATGCAAAAGAATTTCCAATTTGTTTTTCATTTGTGTTTTTTGAGCCTTTCATTAGACTAAAAAGACTATCTCAGTATTCCACACTGACTGGCAAAAAACAATGATTTATGACTTTACGAGCTTCTTAAAAACATAAAAGGAAGTACAGTAGAGGATAGATATTGTGTAGACTGTATGAACAGATTCAATCTAGGTTTATAGCTTTACACTGGTAAATCATGGGTTCCTGTTTTTAAGGACGATTTGTTTTAAAGAGACATACAAGACAATAAGATGTTAAAACAGACTATAGTCAGTGTAATTCTTTCAACAAATTAAGTGAAAAATAAATGAAAAAAGACTTAACAGCCATCAAGTTCAGCTCTAAATTAAACTAGCATTGAAACAAACGGCCTTTTGTCCCCCAAGTTCTGTGCATTACTAAAGGAAAACTAAATGTAGCTGCTCTGCTTAGGTGACCTGTAGCTCATAGTAACTGGTTTAAAGTCAGTAAAGACCAAATGAACTAAATAAACGGCTTTAATTCATAAATACAAGTTGGGTTAAACACATTGCACCTTAAATCTTTTTCTTTTGCATTTTCTCATATTACAACCAGAAAGGTGAAGATATTTTATTAGGCAAGTGTCATAGACCAAAGTAGTGCAAAGTTGGGACGTACAGGCAAAAGGTGCATTAAAATGAAAATAGGAGTTAAGATTCGACAAGCTTTAGTAACCCATGAAATAAGAGCATTTGTTTTAATGTCGACCACATTTGAAAATGTTATTTTCGTGCGCAATGGAAAGCAGAAAGTCTGTAGATTTTTAAATATATAATTGGATCTCTGCTCTACAGATCAGTACCCACAAGTTTTTATCACAACCAATTCTTACAAATACTTATTGTCAAAAAAAAAATAAAAATCACAGATTCTTTTTGGATGTTGTTGCTTAGAGACTAAAACCGTAAACCCCAGTTGAACATTTGGGAATGCATTGAGAAGCCATCATAATAATTAAAATGTATTGATAACCAGAGGCTGCTACTTTAAAGTAGCTACAGTTGAAGGATCACTTAACACCTTAGTAAAACTGAAAAAATACAACTTCTTAAATTTTCTTCAGTGTAATATATTAGTTATGTTTTTCTGAATACATTTATTTTATACCATATCCGTCTTTAAAATCAAAGTTCAAACAAATACAAACACTACTTTGATTTTTGTTGCTGTTTCGTTTTATCAAAGTGTTGTCATTTTAAAAAAAATTAAGTATGCAAAATAAAACAAAAAAAAAATCTGCAGAAATTAGTTCAACAAATATTGCTTTATTGTTAGTGCTGCTGGTAATATTTGTTTTTGAAAAATTAATGAATAAAACATGATTTCTGAGGTTTACAAGGATGTGGCTGGGTCCAGTCTACTCTGCATCCTAAGAACCAGAACCAAACCCGGAGAAGCAGCATTCAGTTTTTATGCATCTCTAATCTGGAACAAACTTCCAGAAAACTGCAGAACTGCTGAAACACTAAATCAATAAAAAACTCCACCTGTTTAGAGTTGCCTTTGATTAGTCATAACTGGAACACTGATCAACATTTTTCATGTGTTGATGATTCTGATGATGGAGTTTGACCAAATGAAATGTTTATTACTGGTGACTGTGTTATGTTTTTATGGTGTAAAGCACTTTGAACTGCTTTTTTACTTTGCATTTTTGTAGAGGATTCAGCTATTTTGAATAATAAACTAATACAAAACCCACAGAATGCAAAGACAAATTGGATATAAAGTCCTAAATATGAGGCATTTTCATATTAAAATGATAATTTATCTGAAATGTGAATAAGCATTTATTCTTGTCTGATATCCATTTGCAGGAGTAAATCACGGCCCAGTGATTGCAGGAGTTATTGGCGCCCATAAACCTCAGTATGATATCTGGGGGAACTCTGTTAATGTTGCCAGTCGGATGGAAAGCACAGGGGAACTGGACAAGATACAGGTTAGAAAAACACCCACAGCAACTATTCAGCTGTGCAAAATGGCTGGCTGGAGCTAGCCCCGCCTTTGAGATGCAGCTCGGAGCTCCTTCAGACTAGCCAGCAGCAATTAGCAAACTGCACATCTGCTGAGCTCATCATATAAGCTCCTTCTCAGTGCAACGTTGGTAAAAACTCTGTTAAAGAGTTAATAGAGGAGGGATCTTGTGATGACTTCCTGAAGGCAGAGTTTCAGAAAGAGCAGGAGTTTTTAAAGAGACAGAAGCCCAATTTCAAGGTGTTAAATTACAAAGTAAATTTCTTTTAAGTCATATTTAATATACAGGTCATTTTTTTAACAACTGCAGTTAACATAGATACTTAATTGTAGTATAATATAGTGTGGTGTGCCTGGAAAATATAATACTGCCCCTTTAAAAGAAGACAATACTAAAAACAGATGATTGGATTAACATTAAAAACTTTTTTTTCTCTCCGTACCATGAACTCAGGTGACAGAGGAGACCTCCCAAATTATCCAGAGCGTGGGGTACGACGTCACACTCCGAGGAAAAGTCAATGTGAAGGGGAAAGGAGAACTCACCACCTACTTCGTCAAAACCGACCATATGACTCCTCAGTTCTAATGGAGCTTAAACCGACTTACAGCAGGGCGTTACGACATGAACACCGGCGGCTCAGTCCGCCATGAAGCACACAACGCCGGATGAGTCATTCAGGTTTCCGCACAACCAGCGGCTGAGACTTAAAGGAAGACGGCCGCTGCATTTTTACACCAGATGCTGACTCAACGACAAAAAAGGATCACGGCAACAGAACTCGTTTTTACTGGATGAGACAATAAAGACGATCCATCCCGACTGCTAAAAACAAAACACAACTGGCATCTGGAAGGAGAACGCTCCCGCTCCCACCGCATGGACCTCTAAAAGGCCTGCCAGGCATACTCTGCATTGTACTGTATCATTCTATATACTGAAAAAGATTTTTAATGGGGGAACTCAACAAGGCTGGATCACATTCGTCGCCAAATTCCATGTTAATTTAGGTTCAATAGAAACACAATGACCAAATACTGTTGTAAGAGAAAAACTCGTGGCTTACAAAAGAAACTTGATCTTCCTCGAAAAAAAAAAAACAACAACTAATGTCTGACTTGAAGGAATGACATTTATCATGTATTAAAAATATTTTTGTATCTCACTTCTATATTGTGGGGTGGGAGGGAAACGATTTACCTTTTGGTTTTGATTTATTTAAATGCACTGGTTTAGCATAGAGATTGTAAGACGTGGACCAAAGAAATGTTTTTCATTATAACAACCTGTTATAACAGGAAAAACACGCACATTCCTGACTACATAAACAGAGATGGAAAAATGTGAAAAAGATAAACAAAATTTTTTTTTTCGGTTACTCCATCCTCAAAATGAGTGGACCAATAGATAAGTGTCAAAAAAATGAGTTTGCACGGAAATGAACTTTTATTGTTTACCTTTTTAGTCTGAGATGGTTTAGATGGAGTGGAGTGGAAATTTTTTCTACATTTTCTTAGTCAACACTTGCACAGCACACCTTTTACAGCCTGAAGGGTTGGGTATCCCAGAGTATGATCCCTGATGCTTTAAACTACTGTTTCAAATAACGTCTCAAACTGACATGACTCCAGTGGGGAAAAAAACCTGTCCTCACGTGTGAAATTATGCCACGAAAACTTACCTGAAGGACATGACATTGCACTTTTTGACTTGTGATTGAAGGATGAACTGTAACTTGTATGTTTGTGTCGTATTGAGGGAATGCTGAGAACTGTGAATGGAAAAAAAGAGCTTTATTAGTATGGAAATATATTTTTTCTATTCTATTTATATAAACTAATAATGATAATAAAAAAATACATACATTAATTCGCCTGCGTTGTTATTGTTTAAGTGTCTGTTTCCGAAATGCATGGAGCGTCAACAATCACTCAATGTGGAATTTCCCCCCCACTGTTGGTACCGCCCACCTGCGTTCTGATTGGCTCAGACTCTTTCTTGGTCTGGTTTCCTCGCACGTGATTGGCTTTTCGGCCGTCCATCACGCTGCTTCCTGATTCATGGTGCGGTTTCTTATTGAGCGGAGCTCCTTTAAATGTGAAGGGAAATGTTGACGATCGGAGTTGAAAAAGTTGGTGAGTTGTCTTACACTGGTTTTCCAAGTTGTCCGAGTTGTTTATTAGTGAACATTGTGCGAGGAAAGTGGAATTTGGTTGAGGTGGGAGCGAGTAAAGTTTTAATGCGAACTTCTCCGCGGCTGCTACCTGACGTCGCTGTTACTCCTCCAGGTGAACGGAAATACCGTGGCACTCTTGACGCTTCCTCATAATGAGAACAATTTTTTTTAACCTTCATAGAGAAAGAGGGCTCAATTTTCGCCGCGGAGCAGCTGCTGGTACAGACACATCGAAGATGTCAGGACCCCCTGAACAGAACAGGAAGCGTCGTCCCTTCAAGCTGTTCCTGATCTCGACCGACCTTCAGGTCCAGGATGATCTGGAGGGTCTCGTTCTGCTGAGCAGGGGCTTCATCTGCCAAGAACAGGACCAGGGCAGGATCCGAAAGGACGCCCTCTGGGTTAAGGTACTAACTGACTTCATGGAAACTTCTTTCGAGTCCATGAACTAAACTTGCTGGACTTCATTATCACAGTATTAAATATCGTCAGCAATAAACGATGACATTTATTCAGATTTAGGACAGCAACCAACGAGTGTGATTAATTTATCTATCATTCTGACGATTAATCGGATTTTAAAGCTTGTCAAATTGTGCAGTTTTATCGTATCACTTTAGCCTTTTTATACAACACTGGAAATACACTGCTCAAAAAAATAAAGGGAACACTCAAATAACACATCCTAGATCTGCATGAATGAAATATTCTCATTGAATACTTTGTTCTGTACAAAGTTGAATGTGCTGACAACAAAATCACACAAAAATCATCAATGGAAATCAAATTTATTAACCAATGGAGGCCTGGATTTGGAGCCACACACAAAATTAAAGTGAAATATTCCCTTTATTTTTTTTTAGCAGTATACATTAAAAACGCAAATAGAGAAAGAATTCAATTAAATTTTAAACAAAAAAGTAAACATTTTATTTGAAAAAATGCAGTAACAGGATACCTTTAGCATATGCTTGGTCGTTTTTAATAAAGGTGACCTTGGGTGTCCAGAAAGGCGCCTATAAATAAAATGTATTATTATTATTATTATTATTATTATTAAAGGTGCATCTACAGCTAAAAAAATGCTTCAGACATCAACATGTGAAAAGCTCAGCCCTTTCTGCTCGACTTACCATTAATACACAGTAGGGTTGATCTGTTTTTGTTTTTTTTTTTTTTTTTTTTTTTCTGTTTTTTTTTTTTATGAGTCAATTAATGATTAAATAACAAAACATGTTTAACAGGAGATATTTTTATCTGACTAACTGCTCTGAGTACGTTGTTTTTTTCAACAAATTACCTTTTTTGTTACAAGTCTGTATGCGCTAGTTAACAATTAATTGATAACTAAATTAGTTGACGTCCACGATTATTTTAATAAGTAATTTAGAACAATTACTCACTTCAGCCCTAATAAGATTTAAACGTGTTTCAGTGATTAGACATACAGTAACAAACTTTCCACAGTTTACTTTACAACCATCAACTCCAATGTATTTTAATGGGATTTTAAATAGCTAAATCATTCATTTGTAGAAGGAACATCACAGCTTGTTTATATTTTTAATTTAAAAATGTACATTTTAAAACAAAAACTGTCATTTCCATTCATCCAACCTTGCTGAAGGAATCAAGTATGGATTTCACCTGGCCTCTTTTCCATAAAGGCCCAATTTGTGGAGTTCACGACATGGTCGACACGGTTACCAGAGTTATGTAAATACCGCCATATGCAGTTAAAATCGCAAAGACAGCACTGCTACTGCCTTGTGTTATCTTTGGTGAGGGAGCATCTCATCAAAAGATTCTTCCACCTGAGCTGTGTGTCTCTGCAGCTCCCCCTGCGTTACCATGAAGCTGTTTGTTTACAAACAAAAACCTCTGAGGGCTTCACAAAACATCTAAAGAAATTAAATCAGTCGCAGGTAGACTCTGTGTTCTGATTAGCTTCTAAAGTCAATTATTTGTATTTCACGTAGAGAACTTCATGATTATACGCTGCTACATGTTGATTCACCGCAGTAAATCCCAGTCATATACACTGAGGTTTGTTCTTGTTACTGTTTTATTGTCATTGTTGTACTAGGGAAGTGTCAGAAGTCAACCTTCCCCACAAAGTGTTGTGAATCTTAGCCATACCTTAAATTCACTGTTAAGGTAAATTTAAGGTCATCTTCGTACACAACGTAGTTTTTTTTTTTTCTTCCCGCCTTGTGTGAACTACCTGTCCTTTTCATTTTCATGCAGGTGTTGGACAATGGACTCATGGTGAAAATAGAAAAGAAATACTTGCTGGAAATCTCGGCTGACCTCGTTGGACTGGTGGAGCCTGTGTCCGACCTGGAAGTTCGACTAAACTTACTAAGTAATGCGGTAGCGGTGTTAAGCGAATTAGATTGTTGTGCAATCACATGAAGATTGACATAAATCTTTTTTTTACAAATGTCTATGCAGTCAAATTTTCTAACTCTAATCTTTGTGTGTGTTGTGCCTTTTTTCAGACAATCCAGACAACCTGCGACAGCTGGCTTCTCTCCCCAACAATGCTCCGCTGTGGGTCCTGATCGGCGGTCAGGATGAGCTGGCTGAGGCCGAACTCAAGTACATCGGGCCGCTCAGCGGAGGGAGCAGCGCTTTGTATTTTGGAGTGGAGCTAAAGGTAATACTTGAGGGGTGGGTTCCCAGGAAAACTCCATAGATATGAAAGGATGAGTTGACCAAGTAACTTGGGGGGAGGAGGGGAATGTCTAACCTTGTTAAAGGAGACAGGTTAACAATATTGGATTGTTCGCTGTCATATATTTACAGTGCTTTGGAAAGTACTTATACTGTTTAATTATGATTAAACAATTTATAATCTGATAAATGATAAATCATCGGATTAATCATGATTAATCACCGGATTAATCATCGGATTAATCATCGGATTAATCCGATGATTTCTCCTGAGTAATCTCATGGTTAATTGTGGTTAATCCAAATGATTGATCATGATTTAGCGTGATTAATCTTGACTATTTGTGATTTGGCGTGATTAATTATTATTTAGTGTGATTTATTGTAATTTAGCTTGATTAGTCGTGATTAATCGGATGATTTATTGTGATTCATCAGATAATGATCATTAATCATGGCTCATGATTAATCATGATCATCACCAGATTGATCCAATGATTTATCATGATTGATTTGTAGAATGCAGATTAATAATAATTAATCATGACAGTCATGGAATTAATAATGATAATCATCATATTAATTATGATTAATCATGATTAATTGTATTATTCGGGTTAATCATTTCAACCCTAATTTTAATGCATGTTTGCTTGAAAAAAAAAAAAAGAAGACAAATGAATTGCTCATGAAAAGCCTGTTGCTCTTCCAGGGATCTGCAGTAGGTAGAGGAACTTGCAATGGTTCCTTCAAGGGTGTCCGCTACTTCTCCTGTCCCGACGCCTGCGGCCTCTTCGTCCCCGTGAGCCACATCCGCCTCCGCCACTGGTCCAGCAGGAACAACATCAACGCACCGGAGAAAACCAGGGACCACTCCCGCCGCACCAACCATGGCATCAACGGCCACCGTACCAACAACGATCGCTCCAACCATCCCCACCTGCGTCGCATAAGCTTCCATCACAATCACCCCAAGGTCCAGCCGCAGACGCAGGCCGTGCTCTCGAGGACGGCCGAGTCGGCACCCATCGCCGTTCATAACAATCCACGCGGCTCGTCGTCACCGCCACCATTCCACATCGGCCAGAGAGTGTGCGTCAGCCTGGATGGCATTGTCCACGGCGGGGAGGTGCGGTTCTGTGGCGCGCTGCCTGGCCGATCCTCGTCTTCAACTTACGTCGGAGTCCTTCTGGTGAGCACGAACCACGCAAGATGCATCTGGCCTCAGGATGTTAAATCCTTCTCCTTACTTACTAGCTTGTTGGCGTTTTGTTGTTGTAGGATGCTCCTGCTGGTAACTGGGACGGACTTTACAAGGAACATAGGCTCTGCCACATTCCCTGTCACCTCTACGGGCTGTTGCTTCCCGTCAGCAACGTTTTTGCAGGTGCATCACAGGGTTTCCCCCACATATTGATTGCCTAGTGGTACTGTCAGAAAATATTCATTTATTTATTTTATTTTTTCTTAATTCTGTGTTCTCAGAACAAAAATCTCAACATCCAAATCCTCTTCCCCAAGTTCCTAAGTCCATCTTAAAGCCGGCATTGTCCCCCAATACTAAACAAGCCCCGACGTCACCAGCTCCTGCTCCCAGGATGCCCCTGGTTCTGCCTGCTAAACAAGCACTCACGCCTCCTCTTCCTCCTCCAAAGCCTACACACAAACCTGTACTCACGCGCCCACTACCGCCTCCAAAACCTCAAAACCTAACACCAGTATCCGCCTCGGAGCACACCAACGGTTCCCACAGCCTTTTGTCGCCTTTAAGACCTGTAGACGACGAAGAGGAGAACAAAGAGGAGGAGGGTGCAGATGATTATAGAGGAACGGGACTGGAGACGGAGCTGGAGGTCGGGTCGATGGTTGAGGTGAACGACCCGCCGCTCTTCGGTGTTATCCGATGGATTGGTCACTTAGGGGCCGTCAAGGAGCCGGTGGCAGGAATTGAGCTGGTGAGTGTAGCTTCAGCTTCGGTTTTCTTGTTCAGTTTAATTTCTCTTGAATTTTAAATATTGTTGAGGTTGTGCACAAAACTGATCTCAGGTATGACACAGAACCGTTTTAGTTAACATCAGAGCATTCTGGTATGCTAAAATATTTTAAATTAAATGAAGAGTTGTAATTAATGAGATATTCTGTTGGATGAAAAAGTAAGGAATCACGAACAAAAGCTAATCAATTTTAATATGTTGTTGCGCCTGTTATTTCTTTTCTAAACATACAAGTCAATGATCTTATTCTTCACTGTGAGAGTCAAAGATTTGAGTCTAACCTTTTTTTTTTAATTCTCCATCAGTAGAAGTACATGTTTTTGTCATTGTTTGAGTTAATCCAATTAGTTTTTATGTTTCTCATCAGTAAATACTTGCAAATCTAGATTAGTTTAATTAATAATAAATGTCCAATGTTTGATTCAGTTAATATCTCTTGGTGATATTTGTGATAGTCATTGAATCGCATGATAGTGGATAGTTTTGAAACAATAAATAAATGAACATTACATAGGTTTTATTAACAGTACAACGGTATAATTTAATGAAAAATGCCATGGAGGTTGCAACACATTTGTTCAAGCTTATGTTAACGACTACATGTACAGGGTGTCTGTGCATTCTTAAAAAGTCTTAAATTCATGTATCCAAAATATGAGGACCTTAGAATGTATTGAATTCATTTTAACAAGCATTTCGGTATTTTTATATTCTTCCTGGACTTTTCTGTCAGGCAGAAGCTTAAGTTGCACTCAGATATTTTCATTGCATTCTGTGACTCAAGGCGTTTGAGGCTACCGCTAACTAGCTGCTAACACATCCTTGCTAGCCAACTAGCTAGCTGTTTGCGTCCATCTTTGCTAAGTGCAAATTTATCACCGGCTGGACAAAGTTTGTATATTTTTGTGGAAGCATGTCGTAAATTTCACTTAATAGTCTTAAATTTGAGTTGGTGAAACGTGCAGAGAAACCTTGAAGTTCTGTGTGGGCAATCCTGGTCCTCGAGGGCCGGTGTCCTGCAACTCTTAGATGTCTCCCTGGTCCAACACGCTTGAATCCAACAGCTGAATCACCTCCTAAGTGCAGTCAGGTTCTCCAGAGTCCTGCTAACAACCTCATTATTTGACTCAGGTGTGTTGAAGTTGAGGCACATCTAAAAGTTGCAGGAGACCGGCCCTCGAGGACCAGGATTGCCCACCCCTACATTAAAGGGACAGAAAATATGCCAGTTTCTAGGAAAGTGGTAGATATTCAGATTTTAGAGGAAATGATGTGGGATGCTGACAGACTCCTACCAAAGAAAACCAATTAGAGGTGTTGAATCAGAAAGTGATTCAACAAAACATGACTTTCAGGGTGTGTCCGGTTATGCAACCGGATTACAGCACATGTGTTATTTTTTTCCACACTCTTGCGTTTCAGGAGCAGGAGCTGTCTGCTGGGACAGATGGCAGTTACCTCGGCGAACGCCACTTCCGTTGCCCCGCCAACAAGGGGCTATTCGTCAAGCTTCGCAACTGCAGACGGGACTCCAGGTTCCCCGTCCCCGAGAAGCCCGTCAACCAAGTGGAGCGTTGCAACTCGATAGGTGAGAAAGCGTTAGCCTCTTAGCCAAAGCTAGGCTGCACCTTGTCATGTGAAAGCTGGGACATTTCTGCATCCTGTCGCAGATTTGAAAGCAATGTCGCCTGTTCTCTTGTAATTCCAACCTGCATCCGTGGCTCTCAGCGTTTGCAGATTGGGGAAGCGAGCGGGTGGACGAACACACTCCTCCGGTGGACGGGGACGAGGCCAGGCAGCTGTACGAAGGCTCAAAGAGAGGCATCCAGGGTCACCTCAACTCCTGCTACCTGGACGCCACGCTGTTCAGGTGAGAAACAAATGTATGTGTTTGAGAGAAAAACGGTAGAAGCAGTAGCCTGGTTGCATAAATGTGCATTCTCCGTATCACATTGAGACACTTTTTGATTAGACATTCAGTTAGGGCTGCATCAAACGATTGTTTTAGTTATCTATGAACAGTTTCTCTGATGATTAATCAGATAGAAAAAAATTGTCACGCTTTGCAGGTTTTTCATTTAAGCCTTTTTTTTATACAATATTAGAAATGCATTACTAAAATGCAAAGAAACAAATAATAAAAATTTTTAAATGAGAAAAAAATGCCTAAAATTTAAGAAAATCTGATCATTTCTGGATTAACCAATTAATAATTAGATTTTTTTTTAAAAAAGTGTTTAAATGGATTTTTTTTTTTTTTTTTTTTTTTTTTACAGAAGTTGAACCATGTTGAGGTAAAACTATGCCACTTGAGGAGTTATGGTAGAACATATTTATAGACAAAGATTTTTTATTATCTTAAAAAAAGATAAAATGCGGATATACGTTTTGCATTTTTTAAATGTGAAATTTATATATTTTTTTGTACAGTTTTGGCTTAATTACTGCTCAACCAGCTTTGTTTTCTCAGCAACTGGCCTTTTTTCAGTCTGTATCCTCCAGCTAACAATTATTTGATTACTAAATTGGTTGACAATTATTTCAGTAATTGATTCATCACGATTTATCCGATTAATTGTTTCGACCCTAAACTCATTCATCAACTACATCAAATCTGACCGGCCTGAAATAAAGATCAGCTGTTCTCGTTGGATTTTTCTCAAGTTCACCTGCATTCTTAGACTAAAGTCATAGTTACCATACAGGTTTACAAAAGATAATAAAAATTATTTTATTGAACAAATGTGCCAGTCAGGAGAAGGGAACAAAAATATCCAAAGCATTAAAGATTGAAACCCATTTTCTTACAAATACCTAGATACACACAGGGAAACATTTAAACTGGGTTTCTGTCAAAGAAGAGCAGGTAAATCTGGTTAATTCGAGATGCAGGATACTGACAGACTCGTCTTTTCTGTTAATCAAAAAAAATGGACAACAAGTAAAGCAATGATTTGTTTCCCTTTGTCTGCAGTTTGTTCTGCTGCTGCAGCTCGGCAGACTGGGTGTTATTTTGGCCATTTGACGCCGAAACGGACCAAAGCTCCAAACATGCTCAGGACCTGCTTCGCTGTGAGATAGTCAACCCACTGAGAAGGTGTGTGTGTGTGTGTGTGTGTGTGTGTGTGTTTGCTTTCTGTTTTCTTTTCTCAATGTTGGCAGAATATAGACAAAAATTTGCGCCCTTTTCTAAAGGAAACACAGACTGAGTGTTTCTGAAAAGCAGTCTCCCCACACAGAACCCAATCTAAAACGCGTGGGTGTGTGTGTCGCTCTGTTATTAAGGAACGGCTATGTGTGTGCCAGTAAGACCATGGCTCTGAGGCGCCTGCTGGAAGCTGCCAACATCGATGCAGGGTTCACCAACCAGGAAAAAGGTGTGCATGCATTGTGTCCGGGCCTCTAATTTCCTGCTTTTCTTTTTCTTTTTACTTTGTTTTAGTTGTGTGTTTTTTTTTTAAGCTCTCTGTTCTAAAACTAAGGAATGTTGCCACACTGCTCTCTCACCCTGTCTGTCAGATCCCGAAGAGTTCCTGAACAAGCTTTTCCAGCTGCTGCGAGTGGAGCCGCTCCTAAAGATCAGGTAATTTTACTCATTGGCTCCTTTATTCTACCAGCATATAAGACCGGCTGCAGGTTAACGCGCTCTTCCGGGTTCAAACGCGGTCACAGCTGCAGTCAGACCTGTAGCTCATAAGCAAAACAATGCCATCATCTCTGGTTGTCGCAGCGACAACGTTGCCGTTTCCCTCCATTCCCTACGTTCCTGTGCATAGCACAACCAAGACCTACGGCTAGTTTAGTCCACAACATCAGAGACGCACCGGAGACACAATTGCAGAAATCTCTTAAGGGAATGAAACTCTGAGTTATTTTGCTGCACTACAAGTCATTTTCTACGTTCGTAGCAGGAAGAGAAGCTATATAATGTACTTTTTAACTCTAAATATTTGCTTTCATTGACAAAACCCCAGAAAAATCATGTTTACGGCTTCAGTAACCTCAGGGGAAAATACTTTCCCACGTGCCACGTCTAAAAGTCACACCTGTCCCCCTCCCCTTTTTCTCTGTTTCAGATCAGTGACTCAGCAGGCTCAGGAGTGCCATCTCTACCAACTCTTTCCACCAACGCTCCCCGCCTCCCCGGCGCCCCCCGTCGACTCGCCCATCCCCATGGCCGCGCCCGCGTCCATGAGGGTCGCCAGCGTTCAGTCCCTGCTGGAGTCCTCCTTCCTGCACGGCGGCCTCAAGTTTGCCGAGGTAAAGCTCAGGATTTCATCATCCAGCTGGTACCATCCCCATTGCCTTACTGTGCAACTCCTCGAAAAAAAAAAAAAAACAAGAAAAAAACAATCTTGCTTACAGTTCAGGCTTTCTGCCCTTCATTAGATTGTCTCCGGTCGGTTTTTGACCAGGCCTATCAGGAGAAGAAGAAGAAGTTGTGTATATTGTGAATATTGAATTAACATCAGCAGCAGCCTTGTTCAGTTTGAGCCCAAATCCTCTGGACGAAGCCTGCAGCGAAGGACAAGGGGCTGGATTTTACAAGACTACTTACCCAAGAATTACAAAAGTTCTTGTTTCTTTTAGCTACTTTCAACAGAGGTGACATGCAATCTTCATATTGCTGTGAAGTGTTGCGTTAATATTTTTCTTCTTAGTTCATCTTGACTCCGTCATTATTGAACTTTACCTTTACTGCAAAAACGTGAATGAACTAAAGAACCAAGACATGAGTCTTTCAGCTCGACCTCAGCATAGGGATTTTTTTTGAACATTGAAACATTGATCAGACAAAGTGAGCCTGATTATCTTACAAGAACTTATATTTATATTCCTTGCCCCGCCAGGCTCCCTCCTGTCTACTTCTGCTAATGCCCCGGTTTGGGAAGGACTTCAAAATGTTTGACGCCATCTTGCCCTCCCTCAGTCTGGATATCACAGACTTGCTGGATGACAGTAAGATTTTATTTCTTGTCTGTTGTGTCTAACATCACGTTTTGCTTGTTTCATTTGCAGTTTTTAGTTAATTTATGAATGCATCTCTTGCTGCGTGTACCTGTGTCCGTAGCTCTGAGGCAGTGCAGCATCTGCCAGGCTGTAGCCGAGTGGGAGTGTGTGCAGTGCTACGAAGACTTGGACATCACTCCCGGACAGCTCAAGCAATACTGCCAGACGTGCAACATGCAGGTATCCCTTCATCACCTGGAAAATCTGTTGCAATAATAATGGAAAAAAAAAACAAGAGCGGTATTGATTCTGTTCATTTTTTTTCTTCTGTGCACAACCAGGTTCACAGTCACAGGAACCGCGCGTCGCACAACCCGGTCAAGATCGCTGTTCCTCAGGGGCCGTGGTCGGGCCCTCTGCATCACACCCGCCAGCGGATGTCTCTCTTTGCGGTGACGTGCATCGAAACCAGCCATTACGTCAGCTTCGTCAAGCACGGACCCCAGGCCTCCGACTGGTTGTTCTTCGACAGCATGGCAGACCGAGAAGGTGAGCAGGAGGGCAGCACAAGTCACTTCTCTTGTGTCAAACACAAAAGCCTCACATTCATTTGTTCGCTTCCTCACCCAGGCGGCGAGAACGGCTTCAACATCCCCCAGGTGAGGGCGTGTCCCGAGGTGGGCCGCTATCTGGGCCTGACGGAGGAGGAGCTGAGCAGGGTGGACGCCTCGTCTCTGAGGGAGTCGACCCGCAGGCTGCTCTGCGACTCCTACATGTGCCTGTACCACAGCCCAGAGCTCAGCCTCTACAAGTGATGTGAAGAAAACCAATGAAGTGAAGTGAAGAAGAGCGGAAAAACAAACTGAAAATGTTTTTCTTATAAAATGAAGGAAAAAAACAAATGCACTCACAAGATGTCTTGTAGCAGAAACAACCAACTTTTTACACAGCATTCATTTATCTTTATTATGGGAGTCATGTTATTTTTTTGCCTTTTGAACAAACATGAAGAAGCTGAGCCTTAATCACTCGCCTTATATCTGTGTTTAAGCTGTTTCTCAATGCATACACTGTACAGAACCACTGTGCCTCTTATATGTGACTCATGTATGCTTAATACAGTTTGCACTGCTTTGATTGTCAGTACGTTTGTATATAATATGATTGTTCTGAACTGACAGCTACGATGCACATACATGTTTAACTTTTTATTCTTCATGTGGTGTTTAGATGTTGCAGCGTATCACTGTGGGTAATGTTTGATATAATAAAAGCCCTATATTTGGTCTGTTTTCGGTTGTATTTGTTGTTGGTGGGTTTTTCTTATTTTTTTTTTTTAAACAATATTCTGACATCCGAATATCTCACAAAGCACCGTTTAGTTTGTCATCTGAAAATGGCATAACACTGGATCAGGGGTGCTCAAGACGTTGGTCACGATCTATCAGTCGATCACAGGAAGGTTTTGAGTAGATCACCTGTTCAGGTTATTTTACCTTTGTTTACCTCTTCACTAAATCTATAAAAGTGTAGTCAGGTCATTCCCCTAAACCAGGGATGTCAAACTCATTTTCATTTTGGGCCATATCAAAAATCTGAATGTTCTTAAAGTTGTTCAACTTATTCTGATTGTGCCAGAATAAGTTGATAAAACCAATTAAATTGCGAAAATACCAATAAATAGCTGTTCCTCCAATATTTTGAGATTGTTTTAGTGGGGTTTTTTGCAATCAAAATGACAGATTTTGTGATGAATATTTAGAAATGTTTGTAAGGCATTTTTACTATATTGCGCTGATGTTAAATTTTGCAGATTTGTGAAAAATTGTAAGAACTTATTGATGTAATTTGGAGTTTAAAGGGCCACATAAAAAAACTACGGCGGGCCAGATGTGGCCCCCGGGCCTTAAGTTTGACACCTGTGCTCTAAATTGCAAGGTGGGTAAATAGTGCATTCACCATAGAAGCTGCTGAGAGGTCAAAGGTAACTCAAAAAGAACAATCCATATATAATTTACCTTTTAAATCCTAGTTTATTTTGGTCCATCACATAAATTCTCCAAACTACATAATTTGTCGAAAAGAAAAAGTTTGAGTATGTAGACTGCATAGCTTTGGACCATATCTTAAGATATAATTCAATGCAAAAGATGGAAAAACATAAAATAGGATGTGTGGGACATAAAAAAATTAAAATATTTTAGAATAATCTTAACTTTTATAACGCAAAATCCCTGTGTAGGTAAGTAAATGTGGCGGAAGCTTCCTCCCCAATATGGCGGCGACGCTAACGTACCAACGACTGGCTGTGCGACGTGTACGTGCACCTACGTCTCTGAGCGTAACTGCGCCATCATTGCGGGCCTAGGAATCAGCGAGTGTCGGCGGAACAAGTTGTTCTTCGGCTCTCCTTAAGGGCCAGTGTCGTTTGTTTCTCTTAAAAAGCCCACTTTGAACGGCAGCAACACTGGTTTAGATGTATTTGTAAGGTAAGCTAACCTCCAACAGTGCGCGTGGCTTTAAGTGTTCGGCGTTAGCTGACAGCGACACCCTGCCTGCGCTGCCTCGAGTTGCTACTTCTAACTGCGGGGCTGCCGCTGTGTTCACTGGAACAACTTAAACCAACTAATATCTGTACAGTAATACCTAATCCAAATCTCCCTGACTGCTATCAGTACGTGCTAATGTCTTGTCTTCTTGTTATCCATATGTCTGTGTCAGAAAGCTCTAAACAAAGCTATTGCTTGATTAAATTCGCCCGCTGCTGAACAAAAATCTTAGTTTTAAAGCGTGCTTGTGTCAAATTAGCAGAAATTGCATCTGTGACAAATAAAAAGGTGATAGAAGTGCAAATTATTCCCATTTCAGCTTCTGAAAATGGACTTCTTTATGCTATTTATAATGTAATCGTTGATTAGTGGTTAGATTTGACTTAATTTCTGCTTTAGATGTTATTCATACCTGTACCAGATCTGATTTCATACTGTTGTGAGCTTATTAGTATCCACTGTTCCAGGAAGGTTTCTGTCCATAACATTTAAATATTTTTTCTGTTGTCAGTGTGTTATATTTATATTGTTCAGTCATTTTGGTAACGTGATTTACAAAAGTATTCACAAACCCCTGGAGCTTTTTGTATGTTACAACCACAAACTTCAGTGTACACCAACACAGAGTAGGGCATAGTGGTGAAGAAGAAGGAAAAGTTTTCACGTCTTGGCACATATTCTCAACCGAAAGGTCTGGACTTTGACTTTATTAAGGGGTATCATATTAAAGGCTTGAACAACCCCACTAAAATCTGCTAAAATTTGTGGTTGTTGTGACATGACGACATGAGGAAGAAGTTGAAGTAATATTCCTGTAAGCCCTTTGTGGATTGTCATCTGCAGTAAAACTGTGGTTTCTTTATTCATTACATTAAAATTTTTTTCCTTTACTTGATGTTCAAAAGGCTACCGATAAGATGCTAATACTTGCTTGCTAACTTAAAAAAGGGAAGATAAAACAAAAATTTAATGAATATCAACATGTATTTTTCTAGCTGCGTGCAGGTGCACACTGTCTCCAAGGACCAGCGGTGAAGTTTGTTGTCATGGCGTCTCCAGGGGGACAAGGAGGAGGAGCTTTGTCCACAAGAGGAGGCAGCGGAGCCCGAAGGATGAAGTGGGCCCTTGAGCTCAGTGTGGGAAACGCAAGGTAGACTGCTCTTCTATCACCTTCCCTATGTTTACATACCTTTTGTATATGTACTGGAGTACTGTGTTCTAGACTGTAGCAGGCACTTGAAACTATTTATGGTTCAAAATGAAATAACCATTTTACATTTTTTTCTTTAAATACGCAAATAGCATTAGCCAGGAATCTATTTATTCGGAAACAAAAAGTTGCAGAGCATGCCATCTAAACATGCACCACTGTTGACCACAACAGTTTTCAGCTTGATCAGCCCTGACAGGTATTTTAAAAAAAGACATATTATGTTACACGACATGTCAAGATATGTCTTTTGGCTCATTTGGTTTGTTAGATGCAAGTCAAACATCCAGCGGATAACAGGATGACTGAACATACTCTCATTTATTATTTCAACATATTTTATGGGACATGTTAGATTTGGAAATATTAGGACCTTTAAAAAGTCCTAACTTCATTTATCTAAACTTAAGGCCTTACATTTTCTTAAATTTGTTAAAGGTGAATATAGTAATCACAGGTCTTAAATTTTGTTGTGGCAGAACTATTCAGTCTTATATTTTCTATGTAGGTTTTTTTTCTATCAGCCAGAAGCTTGAGGCTTTATTTGACTCAAGGCAATTAAGGCTACCGGTAACAAGATGCTAATACTTGCCTGCTAACTAGCTAGCAAGCAGACAAACAAGCCATTAGCAGCTAGCATATGGTTCATTTACAGTTAGCATATGGCTCTCTAGTTAGCTAGAGTGCCAAAAATAAAAACAACTTTTAGAGTTTTGGTACATCGTTGTCATTATATAGGTCTTAAATGCTATTCATAATGGTCTTAAAAAGTTTTAAATTTAAATTGATAAAACCTGCATAACCCTGTAATAATCTTTTCAGTATCGGTAAGTTAAAGCTTTATAAGAGACAGAATTTGGCCACAAAGTTCTGATTTCAAAATCAGTTTTCGTACATCAAGAGAACCGAATCAGACGCAATAAACCCACATTTTCTTTTCAGCACTGAGCAATTCCTACTAGCGTTGCCATTTTGTCCACTTTCAAATAAATAACAAGTGTTCATCTGGACATTGGAGGCCATAATTTAAAGGATGGCCTCTGCTTGGTCACATGGTGTTTAGAATATAATTAAACCAAGATGGATCCGTCTCTAGTTGGTCAAAACGACCACTCTCCACACATTAGCACTGATCTGAATGTTGCAGAAACAGTTCGATTCAGAGCTGCACTGTTGTTGCCGCTTGCAGGAGCCGCGGTGACCGACAAGGCGGTCAGGGCGACGTCGTTTACCCCATCGGCTACTCAGAGAAACCCGTTCCCGACACCAGCATCCAGGAGACCGACAAGAACCTGGTGGAGAAGGTAGCGTGGTTAGCATTGCTAAAACAGACAGTCTCCATGTGTGCTTCCTTGAGCATTTCCAACATTTTAACATCCAACATATTCCATAACGGACAAAAGCTGAAACACAAAACAAAGTTTGCTGTCACAAACCTCAAACTTTGCAGTGCTAAAGGAGTTTATTTGACAGATTTGCTGTTTTTGCCGCAAACTTGACTCTCTCTCTTCCTCTCTCTCTTTCTTTTCTTGTTTTGTGTTGCAGCGCTGCTGGGACGTGGCCCTCGGGCCCCTAAAGCAGATTCCCATGAACCTGTTCATCATGTACATGTCTGGCAACACCATCTCCATCTTCCCCATCATGATGGTCTGCATGATGGCCTGGAGGCCCATACAGGCTCTCATGTCGATGTCAGCGAGTGAGTGTTCAGTATTGAGTTTACCCGCCGGTTCCGCTCTGAATCCGTGTTCGCTTCTGACGCGCTGACCGTGTTTGTCCTGATCGCTCAGCCTTCAAGCTGTTGGAGAGCTCCAGTCAGCAGTGGCTACAGGGGCTCGTCTACCTGATCGGTAACCTCCTAGGAGCGGCGTTGGCCATTTATAAGTGTCAGTCGATGGGGCTGCTTCCGACACACTCGTCCGATTGGCTGGCTTTCATAGAGCCGCCGCAGGTAACGTCACAAACACACACAGGCTGACGACCGTAGACGCTTACCAAAAGAAGCCTTCCAGATGATACAAATGTTGTCGTAATAATAAATGATGACGCGGCGTTTGTTCCAGAATAAGTCAAGCTGGGTTTTATTCTGATATTTCCTAATATGGTATCATACAGAGGGTTGCAATATTTATAATCCAAAATGCCATTTTTGCCGTCAGTCTAATAACTCATAAGAGCCACAGATGTTTCATGAATGACAGAGTAGCAGGGCTATACTGAGAAAAAAGAATAAATGCAGGAATAAAGTTTTATGAGAATAAAGTCAGACTAATATGAGACGAAAGTCATATTACAAGGACAGTCATACGAGAATAAACTTGAAATAATAAGAATAAACTCATATTAAGAGAAAGTCATATTTAAATAGTATGAGAATAAGGTCATAGTATTTTTGAGAAAAAAAGTCAGTATTTTTATAATAAAGTCCTAATAGTACAATAATAAACTTGTAATGTTATGAGAATAACCTTATTCTTGTAATTTTATATATTTTAAAATTTTCTTAACGTGGCTCTAATACTCTGTCGTAATTCGTAATAGGATTTGTACCATGTCATGAATTTTTAAACTATAAATACAGGAGAGCTGTGGTGTTTTGTTGGGCAATATGGCTCTCCAACCAGGGTGTTATTCTGACAGAGGGCAGCTCAAGCGTTTGATCAAATCATTCGCCAGAGGTCGTTTTAAACTCAGTTTGGTGATTTCAGAGTAATGTAGAAGTGAAAGCTGCGACTTAAAGACAGATCAAACCTGTTATGCATTACTCTACTCTGATTACAGATTATTTAGCTTTTTTAAAGAAGAGGCCTGTGAAAAGGCCCTGCTGCGCTGGTTTCTAAAACCAACAGGTTTGGTTGAAACCGGGGCGACAAGGTGTCCGTTTAGCCCCGTTGTCCCCTCTGCAGCTCTGAATCTTGCAGCAAGTTTTATAGTGGTTTTTGTCAATAACTTTCAACTTTGGTTTGTAGTTCTGCTTGACAGAACTACAAGCATAACTTGTTCTTCTCTGTGGTATGCTAGTAAGGTGTTAGACAAGTTTTTCTAACACCTTCAATTGTGCATGGGAACACTCACCTTGAGGACTCTTTTTTTTTTTCTTCTTTTTTCTTTGTGGTAAAGGCAGTAGGTTAAACGTTTAGGATGATCCATCATGTCCAGCATGTGTTAAACAGGGCTGACTTTTTTTCACTTCCGTTACCAATATGTGAGGTTTAGTATCAGCTGATATGGGAAAACAGCACTGAACTGACTTTTTTTTTTAACATAAATATACCGAATTACAATTTTATTTGATCACTCTGCACCACAGTGGCAGAGTAGTGTCATGAGCTTGGTCAAACATGGAAAAACAGCAAAACTTTAATTTGTTCAGCCAGTGCAACAGCCAATGTAAAATAAACAATATATTGAAACTGATAAACGCAATAAACTTGGTCAGACATTAAAAAAATAAACTGCAGCAAAGCTTTCAAATGGTTGAGAAAGTTCAATTAGGAAATCTAAATATAATGTGATATAAATAATAAAGCAAGATGTCACTCAGAGAACAAAGCATAGAATTAGAGTAAATAAATCTGCATTTATGGATCTGGCGCATCGTCACCAATACCTGATTTAGATTTTTTTTTTTTCCAATATCGGGACCGATACGGATATTAACGTCTCTACTGACACCATAATATTTTGTTTTTGTTTGTCCTGGACAGAGGATGGAGATCATGGGCGGAGGGATGGTGCTGTGAAGCGGACTTCCGCTGAGGTCACATACTGTACATACTCCTCTACTCTTCTTCTTCTTCTTCTTCTTCTATTTCTTGCCACACCACCAGGTAGCCCATCGCAGCTGAAACAAAAGCCTGACTTTTAGCCATTTCCAGACGCCATCAGGATCCAGACTCGACCACCTCAGCTAAAACAGACACGTTTACTACAGCACAGCTTAACATCAGGGATTTATCCACCATGTTCTCCATCAGCCCCCTCTCTCTTCTGGGTTTGTTGCTGAAGCGTTACTTTGGTCTTCCTCTCTGGCGATAAGCAAGCATCCTTTTTTTTTTTTTTTTAAATACTCTCATAAAGATAGCAGATAATGTTGACTACTGTTCGGCTACTGTAATTTTCTGTGCAGATAAAAATTGACTTTGCAGTAGATTTTTAATGGGAGTATTTCATAGCTCACAGATCAGAGACCATAACATCACTAATAAAAATCATTTTGTCCGTATAATTTCTGAAATTGTTGGGAAGTCTTCAAAAATGTTTAGCTTTTTTTTCCCCCAAAAAAACAAAAAAAATTTTTCAGTTCAATCACGTTTTTTTTTTTTTTTTTTTTTTAATTGTTGTATATTCAGTTTGTAGTGAAATAATTCAGTTTGTCAACACAACTTCAACCCTCTGCCCAGCAACATTAACTCAGTTTTAATTTATAGGTATGTTTAATTTATGCTGATTTGCCTATGAAAATGTTCTATAAATAAATTCTTATTGCTTGAAATAGAATGTTTTCAACTGTGTCAATAAATATATTGAAGGAAAAATGATGCTTTCTTCATGCTTTAAGAAATAGGTTAATTTTTGCTTCCTGTTGGGTCCAATAGCCTCACTTGACATCACTGATTTGATAAGTGTCCTTTTGTTTGTCTTGATTTTACATTGTATCTGATAAAAACATTTAAGTTTGTCTTTTTAGATCAAACTGCAATAAATACATGGACTTATAGATCACACAGCTGCTTCTCAGTAAATTAATATGGGGTCAAAAAGTTAATTGTTTCAGTAATTCTGTTAAAAGATTAAACACATTACGGAATATATGTGTTTATTAGACTTTCAATGTTTTTCAAGCTTTCAAAGAATTGAAATGTCTACATTTTCAACATAGGTACTCCTCTCCTATGACAGAATCTAAAAATCTCATTGTATGAGTTTTATCTAGAATGTGGCGGTAATGCCCCTTAAAGTTGTTTGTCAACTGCCATAAGATACAAGAAGACAAATCAGACTCCAATCTCAGCACTATGGCAAGATCAAACAGCTGTTTGTCCTAATCCCAGGACAAAATGACCTGCAAAAGGCTGGGATAGGCTACAGGACAATAGGAAAACAGATTGGTAAGAAGGCAACCATTTTTGACACCAGAAAACGGAAGATGACTGTCATTCTCTCTCAGACTGGGGTTCCATGGAAGATATGACCTTGTAGAGCAGGGGTCCCCAAACTTTTTCCTGCGAGGGCCACATGACTGTTCCCTTTTCTGGTCGGGGGCCGGTCTTAGCTTTTCGAGAAAGAAACCTTAGAAAAGTTTTGTTGACCGGGTGGGGGGGGGGGGGTCGGTTGGATTACTGCGGACAACATATTCGCGTTTGTAGAGAGATTTTTACCCAGAATGCAAATGGAAAAAAAACCGTGAGCAAAACAGTGACTGGTACTGACTAGTATATATTCCATTGAGGGAAACTAAGTTTCATATCTGCTCAAGAGCCCCCCTGGTGGTTGAAGAAAAATCCACATATATATGAAAAAAAACACTGAATGCTCTCTGGCATTGTTCAGGGGGCCGGACCAAATGAGGAGGCGGGCCAGATCCGGCCCGCAGGCCGTAGTTTGGGGACCCCTGTTGTAGAGTATCCATGATTGTGAGAAAGTTGGGGAATTATCCCAAAGCTATTTGGGAGTATCTGGTCAATGACCTGAAGAGATGTGGGTCTCCAGTCTCAAAGTTTACCCTTGGTAACCCCAAAACCTGAAAGATCAGGACTAGATCTGTATGGAGAAGTGGACAAAAGCCCTGCTGCATTTGCCTGCAAACCTGGACAGAACAGAACTATAGGAAACCTTTTTTCTTTTTTTTTTTTTTTTTTTTTTTTGACGATTTCCTTTCAAAAAACCTCAACTTTTGCTGTGGTCTGACAACTAATTGGGATTCATGTTATATCCTGTGTAAGTCATATGATTAAAAAGATCATCACTGTCCTTTTTCACTGGTAAAATCACAATTTTATCAAATTTTCCCAAGTAAAACATTTATAAAGAAAAATAGACTTTTAATGTTTGAAATTTAATTAACAGGGTGACTCTGAAAAAACTTTCAAGCTAATGCTGTAATCACTTTTTATAATGAAAATAGTTAACTTGGCCTTTGGGCTAGAAACAAAGAGGCTCTATATTGTAGAAAGAATGTTAATTGCATCAGAGAACAAAATACATGATTTCGTAATTGTTACCCTACATACATGATCCTGGAACCACCTGAAAGTTGATCTAACATTCTTTCAAATGATACCAAGACAAGAACTCTTGGACCTTTTACATGGAAGATCAAATCCATGGGAAAGCAGCAGAGCACAGCACCTCCTTGTGGATGACATGATGCAACACATGTAAACAGTGATCTGTAGGTGAATTAAACTTTTTTTTTTGTTTTGTTACATACTGTATGTATGCCCCGCTGGTAAAACAACAATTTTTCGAAGTGTCGTTCAGTTTCGGGGACCGGTCTGACTCGCCCGAACAAAACCTCCCTGAGTAGGTGTGTACTGTACCGTACAGTGTGTGCCTGTGTGTGTGGGAAGGGGCGGGACAGGTGAGTTCAGAAAGCAATATGTAGATGGGAAGGGCAGAGAAACCGGGCTTCAGCGTGGTGTCTCACGCTTAAGGTAGAGTGTAGGACAGAAAGCGGTGGCGTTTGTTTTTAACCTTAATCTTTGGTCTCGCGTTCCGTCACACTTTTTCTCCACGCGTGTCTGTCAACTTTAGCTTCAACTTTTAAAACTCAAAGGAAGGCGCGAGACGGGAACTCGTGTTTGTTTACAAACAGGTCATCTCCCCCGAAAGTTTTTAAAGGACGTTTGGGTCGAAGAACTTGCCTTCAACTTTTTAAAGACGTTTTAGTTGAGCTTGTCGGCTGCGGGTCGTAGTCATGGAGAAAGGCGACTGTTGCACGGCAACAGAGGAGTACCCTCATCCTTTTGTCTTCGAGGTGAAGCTGACCAGAGCGCAGAGGATTAGGGTGAGTTTGCTGATGTTATATTTAAATTGAAACGTTTGCAATTAGTGGCAGCTTTTCATTTCTTTTCAGTCACAAGAGGGAAGAGACGATCAGCTGCCGCCTGAAACTGATAGGCGATGTTGAAAAGTAGCAATAAAAAATAGTTAATTTGCATTAAACAAGACTTGGGTGAAATATTTTTTGCTAATAAGATATGAAATATATTCATGAATAACATTACATTTATTATATGAAGCAATTGGCAAAAAAATGTAATAAAAATACAGGTTTTTAAAAAATTTCTAAATGCCTTTCATTGTATTTTTAGACAAAGCGCCACATTTATGAGGCAATATGCAGCATTTTTATAGGACTACGTTTCATGTTATTGTCTCACAAATAACATGCCTTTTATGGGGTTCTGCTACTTAATGAAACATTGTAAAAAAAAAAAAAAGCATTATGAATAATTTTTAAGTAACATTTTTTAAGTCAAGCTTCTGGCTTGACTTGTGAATCCTACATCAGCATCTCGCACAGAAACAAAGCGCCTCTTCTACTTCTTATACCCCACAATAGCCAAGTCATAAAGAACTTCATCATAGGCAGGTGTGACTGATAACAAGAGACAGAGTTGCATAACAGTGAGTTTAATATGGCTGGGGCAGGGCAGCATAGTGGAAAGAATGGTTGGTAAAGCATGACATGTTGAACTCGACAGGATTATCTACATTTTTTCATATTAGGTGGGGTGTGTGTGTAGAGGTTTTCAAAATCAGTTAGAAAAACTAACTGAATGCCTATTATAAATAATAGGAATTCTATCTTATCTAGTTTCCGAACAATACGTGTTTACTTTATGACTACTAGAATAAATCTTCTAATATTAACGTTTCTTTTATTTCTCTTGCCGACAGGGGCTCATCCTGGGCAGCGTCCTCGTCCCTGTACGTGTCATGCTGGCAGCCTTATTCTTCCTCATCATGTGGCCCATCGCCCGGCTAAGACTGGCCGGCCTTTCGGAAGAAGAGCGCGCCCGGCCCGTCACGGGCTGGCGCCGC
This sequence comes from Poecilia latipinna, assembly GCF_001443285.1. Lineage (NCBI taxonomy): Eukaryota > Metazoa > Chordata > Actinopteri > Cyprinodontiformes > Poeciliidae > Poecilia > Poecilia latipinna. The sequence goes on along the minus strand of NW_015112763.1, from coordinate 114,408 downwards.
TGGCTGTACCACCCCATCATCTTGCTCCTGAGCAGAGCCGTGTTCTTCTCCTTGGGCTTCCTGTGGGTCAAAGTAAAAGGTCGCAGGGCCGACCTGAAGGAGGCGCCGGTCCTGGTGGTGGCGCCCCACAGCGGCTTCCTGGACATGCTGGTTCTGTGTCCGACCCAGCTGGCAACTGTTGTGTCGCGGTACGAGAACACGAAGCTGCCCGTCATAGGAGGTAAAATGGCTGCACTTTCATGACTCCGATATAATCATGAGGTTGGCAGGGTTGGTGATAGATTCAGGATTTGGCTCCTGGCTTTTTTTTTCTTAATGCCCAGCGAAGAACTGGTTCATTATTTACAGCCAGAGTCGTTCTGTCTTCCCGCAAACAATTATTTAATCTATTGTAAAACATATTTGTATGACAGAAAATCTTTTCTTCTTGGGGGGCGTGTTAGGGTGCTGATGCACCCACAGCCACTGGAAGGCCGTTTCCTTTTCTAGTGCTAAGAATAAAGCCAAAACTTACATGTGAATGCCAAACAGTCAATAAATTATGATATGATGTGTCTTTAGTATAGCAAATAATAAAGACGCAAAACCTTTTCTGAGTCTGGTTGGGGCAGTTGGTGAGTAGAGCAATTACTGGATTCTATAAAATGTGGCTTAAAGCTGAGATGTTGATGTTTGAATATGTAAAATATACACTGCTCAAAAAATAAAGGGAACACTCAAATAACACATCGTAGATCTGAATGAATGAAATATTCTCATTGAATACTTTGTTCTGTACAAAGTTGAATGTGCTGACAACAAAATCACACAAAAATCATCAATGGAAATCAAATTTATTAACCAATGGAGGCCTGGATTTGGAGCCACACACAAAATTAAAGTGAAATGTTCCCTTTATTTTTTTGAGCAGTATATATATTCTCTCTGCTAATAAATCTATAGTTTGGTTTCTGTCAGTTCTAGAAACAAGAGAACAAAGCGAATTTCTCATTATAATGGCCCATAATTTAATTTTACTTAATAGGAGCCATGATTTAAAATCTAACAAACTTTGGCTCCTATATACTTTATGAAATATTTCATCCTATTTGATGATTGCTCTGAATATCGCCATGTTCTACGAACAACTGATGCAATTTATCCAGGGGGAAAAATGTGGAAAAACAGGTGGTTATGTTATTTTTTTCCCAGTCTGTCAGCTTAACATCATGCGCAGACTTGTTGCCATAGCAACCAATATACAACAGCCCTGGGAGCACAGAGCAAAGGTTACGTTCAAGTGCATCAGGAATTAACACTATAAACCCCCCACAAAAACATTTACCACACAAAAATGTACAAACACCAAACAGAACATTCTGTCCTTTTCTGAATTTCCATTTTGCGATCATTAGGAAGTGATCGCCTGAACACTAGCGGTGGTTGATTAGCCATTTTTGAATACAACGTGTATCTAAGCCATACACATAAAGAAAAAAAAGGTGCAAGAAATATTGGTGGGGACATGTCCACACCAGTCCTTCAGGAAGTTACGCCTATTTGGCTAGTTAAGGGGTTTAATTATTTTATCTCAATCTAATAGGTTGATATCACCTTCGGGTAAAAAAAAAAAAAAAAAAAAAAAAAGGTTTTAAAAAAAATTTAAAAACCCCAACCAAATTTTTTTT
>NW_015112763.1:84257-109633 GCF_001443285.1 Poecilia latipinna | reverse complement strand
ATTAAAAGGTGAGAACTCCCACCGGGAAAAAAAAAAAAAAAAAAAAAAAAAGGGTTTTCAAACAATCTTTAAAATCCTGACCAGCATTTCTGATGTTTGGATGTTAACATGTAGCAGAGCTAATGGAGTCACTCTGGCTTTGAAAGAAAGATTTATAACAGCTGTTAAGAGCTTACTGTGTTTATAAATGGACTCATAAATTGGGTTGATGGATTCAGCTTAAAATGTCAATTGCATGCATTATTATTACTGCATTTACTCCTGTTGGCTACCTAATGGTTGTTGAGATGAACTGCTGAAAATTGTAGTTTTAATTGCTAATTTGGCTGTCTTCTTTTTTTTTTATGTTAAAGTATTTCTGTCGACTTAAGAATTTATATTTTAAGAATTTAAGTCGCAGCTTTTTATGTGCCCATCCCATTGATGAAAGCAGCTCTTTGCTCCGTCTCGACAAAGAGCTGTTGCTGAGATACAGCAGGTTGAACTGTGTCCGAGTTGGCACATTCATCAGTTCATAATTTGTCAAAGCAGGTTTGAAACGGTCATCTAGCAAGCAATATTCTCAAACAGGCTATCTTGGTGTGATTAGGGGTCACAATTTATGAAGGTCTAATTGTTTCAAATGACGATCTGATCCAAAAGAAATGGGGTGAAATTCAAAGTTTTTCAGAAAAATAATGTGAGATTTGAACTTTTTCAATGCTTGTTCATATCTCTAATTCATAAAAAAAAACTTGAATAGCCTATAAACCACAAAGCAGATACACAATGCTTTGAAAGTGTTTTATTTTATGGTGTAGAATGGAAGTAAGACACGCTGAAATCACAACACAATTGAACATAATTGCACATAGTCTGGGTACAAAAGAGGTTAACTGACCCAAAACCTAAACTAATGGAAAGACATGAAGGTGAAACCTACTAAATGAGTGCGATTCCCTTCAAATCAAACCGTTGTGTTTTTTTTTTTAAATAATCATGTTTCAGACTTTTGATTTCCATGTGAACTATTGGGGAACGCACATTTTCACAATAAAAAGTTCTCAGTTTTCAAACTGCTGCTCGGTGGCGCTTCAACATCACACATCATTCGACGTCTGTCGACTTTCAGAGAAGGGAAAACGAACGCATACATGAAGGTATGCGCTTTTCAATCAGTAGTCCAATCTGTTTTCCTGGGCAGTTTCCTTTAGCGTATTACTGTTGTCGAAAACAATTGCACGAGTAAATGATGCAACAGGACAGCAATTGCAGTTTCATGATGACTCTGAGGAACAAGATGAGAGTGCCGTTTAGTTTGATTTGAGAGTCTGGATGAAACGGCTGACTCACCCAGGTCAGACCTGACTCTGACGGCCTCAGAGAGGCAGGACTGAGGAGTTGATTCATGTTCTAAAAACTCCGGCTAGCCGGGTTCGCATTTGGAACGTAGAGAACTGAAAATCCTCCCACTAAACTCTCGCAAACCGGAGAACTATTTGGAGACGCACAGTAAAAGGCAGCCAGAAATATGCGAGGAAGTTTAAAGGTAAACAAGTGGCTTCTTCTATCGACATCTGATCTGCTGTGGCGTGCTCTTCCACTTCCTGCCTCATTTCCTTCAGGAGTAAAATTCTAAAGTTTGTTTTATTTCTTTGTTCTGATTTGATGCAGTGTAAAATAATAATAATAATAATAATAATAATGATTTTTGATATGTGTTTCAGCTCTGCTGGAGTTCAACCAGTCTGTGCTCGTGAGCAGGAAAGATCCGGAGTCGAGAAAGATGGCCGTTGCTAAGCTCATCGAGAGGCTGACCTCTAAAGGCTACTGGCCCCAGGTACGAGGTCAGGTGGTCGTCTGCAGGAGAGGCCATGTCTACTTAGAACAAATTATAAGACAAAGGTTTTTCTTTTTTAATTTATTTTTGTACAGTTTTCGATTAACCACTACTGCTGTTTTCTAATCAAATGGACTTTCAAATGGACTTCCATGCTCCAATGAATCGATTGTGAAATTGGTTGATTTTATCAATAATCGATTCATCGCGATTAATCTGATTAATCATTTCAGTCCTAGTCATTTCTTCCTCTGCTGAAAAAACATTTTCAGTCAGAATTATACAGTAACACTTTAGTCATTTAATGTCAATTTTATGTGCAAACTTGAGAACAGAATTAAGACCTGGTAAATGTATAGTTTTAAAATAAATGTGCTTATTGTTGCGAATGTGTTGTTTTTGTCTTACTGCGGACTCTAGTTTTATTATGACCTCATCAAGAATGAAGGCTGGCTTTAGTGTCCACTTTGTGTTTTTTCATAAATGGAAATATTTATGAAAACACAAAATATTTTTCTGTTTTTCCCCATCACTTTCTTTTACGTGACGGATAAAGGTCTGCTAGCCTTGCTTCAGCTAGCTTAGCAACCGTTGATGGCAACAGATTGAGGAGGCAAAGCATTACTCAGTTTCTTTAGGATTTTCTCTGGCATCTCATTACAAGGACTTTAAATAGTAGGTAATATATGCTGCAAAATTATCACAGATTATAAAACATGGCATGAAAAATCCTAGCTAGATTTATTTTGTGCATTCTGCTGGTTTAATAGAATTATTTTTGATGTTTGGCATCACTTCTTAGCTACCGTTTATTTATTTTTTTTTTGTGGCTCAAAATAGGTGGAGAATTATTTTAGATTGTTCTTGAAATGCTATTGAGATGCTATCACTTGATTGAATTCATAAAAGAAGCAACTTTTCATTTTCTAGATGCTCATGTTTCCAGAGGGAACCACGACTAATGGCCGAGCGCTCATCAAGTTCAAGCCTGGTAGGTGTCTGCAGCGAGAACAAACAGAAAACGTGATGTCATCCTGAGCAAGACCGTCCTGACTGGTTGAGTAAAACTTGCACGAATCATGCAGGAATTGCTCAATAATCGGAGTGGTTTCATTTTCTTGTTTTGCTACTTGTTGACTTGGTACATTTCCAAGACATTTTTCTTTGTCTCCTGATGTCAGGTGCCTTTGTCGCTGGAGTCCCTGTCCAACCAGTTCTTCTGCGCTACCCAAACAAAGTGGTGAGTGCAATAATTGAGGAGAAGAGTTTCCGTCCCTGATGTAAATAATTCAGTCCCAATTATTTACATCCACATTTACATTTCGGATGTAAATATTTGAATCCTTAAAATTCTTTAATGCATGCATGATGAATTGCAGGTCTCCTAACACTTTCCAGCATTTCCATTCACACCGGACCCTCTTTGGTCCACTTTAATCAAACTCTGGTTTATTTGCCGAGAAAGTCCGGTTCATTTGAGGAGGTGAGAATGCGTAATCAAATTCTGATGCAGACCAAAAAAGCAAACTTCAGTCTGCCTAAAAACCTAGGTCTCGGTTTGGTTTGGTTGACTTGAACTCTGGTTTGGTTCAAATAGATATGTGAACGCCGGACTACTCCAAAATTAGGAAACATATTACAGTGCACGGCATTCTGGGTAAATGTAACTGAAACAAACACAAGAGTCTTTTTGTGAGAAATGTCTTATGGTGCTTCACCAAAACAAAACAGAAATCCTACAGTCGCTAAAATCTGATGCCGCTTCATTTTTCTTAACATTTCATGAACAAGGAAGTTGCTCTCATGCCTTCTGCAAGAGCTATATGAATAAAATAAGTAATTACTGATTTGACAGGAGCACGCGGCTTTGACACCTGGGTGGTGGGTGTGTCGATGTGGGCGTGACTGTCACCAAGTATGAATGGGAAGGTGACTGCGCGCTGGCTTTGTGTGTGAGGAAGCGGGTGTGAGGGGAGATCATAGTTTCTGTTGACCGTGTTGTGGTGCAGTTTATTGTTGGCACCATTGCATTGTTTGGTCTGGTCAGTCTGCGTCAGTCGGCATCGCAGTCCTGTAAAGTTTGAACTCTGACAGTCAAAATGGAAAGAACCAATAATTGTGACAGAACAAAGAAGTGGCCTGGAGTTGATTGAAACATGGGTTGGACAGATGAATTCCTTGAGTTCACCCAGTGCGGCCCTCATATACCATTAATTTGCTGCACGTTTATCTTCTTCAGAGGTTTTTGTGTTGTTTCTTAAACAGTTCTTGGCACAGCACCACCACAGGTGAATGGTGAGAGGGAGATCAGGTATTTCAAAGTGTTGGGCTCGTTTGACATACTGAAGTGTGAAAGCTTAATGGATCAGCTGAAAATTTAACAAATGTTGCAAGTTTTGATCCCTAATCCAGGTGTGAAAAGTCCACAGGAACTGATTAGCTTCAACCACAGGAATACAAATGTTTGTGTTCCAAAAAATGCTGAGAGTTGTTAATGTACCAGACACCAAGATGTCATAAAAGGCCTGCACTGGTCATGCAAATGACCCAGTTCTGAACCATGAGTCTAGACATGATATTACAGAGCTGTAGAAATGGAACAGCAGCAAGTGAAGTTAGCTGCATTTAACAACAATGTGTGCCTCTGCTCTATTTTTACTGTTCTTGCTGTTTTTGGTATTGCATCATCCAAAAACATGTATGAACTTACATTCACACAAGTGTACAATAAAAGCTTTGTGCTGTTTGGCAGATGGCATTTTTGACTGTTTGGAGTCATGTTCGAAAGATGAATGCAAACACTGTTTGGTTCAGTGTTTGCATACTGCAAATATCACTGTGTTTAACATGGGGAAATGGGAGGCATAAAAAAAACCCCTCTGAGATAAAACCATTTTTGTCCCGCTTGCACTGTTTGATTTGTGTTTTTATGGCTCTTCCTCAGGACACCGTTCGATGGACATATAAAGGGGCGTCATGGTGAGTTCCTTAAGCTAGCTTATTTTTGTTTCTTCTCAGGCTTGTGTTGCATTGAATTAAGCTTGTATGGATTTGATTAAAAGGAGGTAGAAATGCAAGTGCGTTGGTATAAAAGTGCATTAAATTGGTCTAATTAGCGACAAACATATAATGTCAGATCATTTAATCAGCTAAATCACAGGTTATGCTTTGTATTGCTTTAGTTAAGTAAGATTATAGTTGGCAATACTGTTTTGATCAATTGTATTGTAGATTATTCTATTCCCATCCATCAAATAATGTAAAATACAGCGATAAACCACAATCTGATGTTGTTCACACTCTGACCACTTGATGGCAGCAAAGTTAATCAATATGAACATTTATAGATGCATTTGTACTACATTTGTCAACGGGGATAAAGATTGAAAGCAGTTCCAGGTGATGGGAGGTCCATAGCTAATAGCGTAGTTTAGCGTAACATCGTACTTTAGCATGAATCCATATTAGCTGGACCTGAAAGCTAACGGGTAAGTTTGTGAGGGATCGAGACCAAAGTGTTCTGCCATATGTAGTCTCAAAGGGTCTCATCAGTTTGCGCAAATGCTATTTGGTAAAACTCAAATTTAAATTGAGTTTTGTTTGCAGTAAAACAGGTGGCAACTTACAGGAAACACAAGTCGGAGGTGGTGTGCCACCAATAAGTTTCCCATATGAAACGCATATGAAAACTGGACGACAAAGTATCGCCTGTCGAAAGAATAAAGCAAACAATGCCAGAGCAGTGTATGAGTGCGGTTTTGCTTTGCTTGCTATAAACGTTTTAAATATTACAGTATTGGTTTGCATTTGACACGGATAATTTGTGACTCACAGCCTCCAATTCAGCTTCTATGTAAGTTTGCATCAACTGTATAAAGGCCATAAAGTGGCATTAGCATAAATTGTGAGGACATTATTAAGGTTGTATTTGACTTTGAAACTGCAGCTCGCTGCTGTTGCCGGGGCTGCTCCCAGGCTAGCTATTAGCTTCAGCCTTTTGGACCAACTCATTTGAATTTACACCTAATTAAGAGTATTATTAACAGAACCTCAATTGAAACAAACAATAACAAAAAAGTTCTGCTAATACTTGAAGGTCATTGTTCCATTAAAATGTTCCTTTAGAAACTGATCAGTCTGAGAGGTAAAAATGAGAAAAAATGTTTTGGTTGCTTTATGTATAAGTGTATTCAAGTATAGAATGAGGAAAACATTTTTGACATCTTGTTGGAAATGTTTACATTATTCAAGATGTGACAGGTAAATCTCAAGAAGTTGCATTAGACTTCATGTTTTCAGTACTAAGGATTATGTTTTGATGAGTGAAGCACATTCAATCTGTTAGCATTTACTTAAATAATTTTCTTAAACTTCCACAACTTGTTTAAATTAATTTCTTGCTTTGCAATAACACTAATTTTTATGTTTGATAATTCAGTCTCACTGGTTCAACCCCAAGTATTTAAGCAAGTCTATAACTGGGATAAGAAGTTGGTGTCTGATTTAAACTGGCTCTCTCAAGTTTTCTTCTTGAGTTTCCTGTCATAATTAGCACACTATGCATTCTCACAAGTGTGTATCATTTTCTCTTTATTTTTTAGGACCGATTCAGTGTGGCACACTGCTTCACAGTTTTATACAAACATGACTGTTGAGGTAAGAATCGTATATCCCCCCTCCCCACCCTATTTCCTTACAATAAAGTCATAAATATGTGTACTCAGGGTGTGTTCTCTGTTGGCTGCACTAAGAGGTGCAGCAGATATGAAGCTGTATTTACCCATATCGGCCACTTTTTTAAAAAATTTTTTTAATTTTTAATTTTTAACTTCTCAAGAAAAGGTTTTAAAAAAACTTAATCTGCGAGTAAATGACATGCTTTATTGTCCTGCAGTACCTGCCTGTTTATAACCCGTCTGAGGAGGAGAAGAAGAACCCCAGCCTGTACGCTGACAACGTCCAGAAACTCATGGCCAAGTAAGGAGACGACCACGCCTGTCGCAATAAGCAACTACTCAACTAATCGCATGAGAATTTAAAATGAGTTTGATCATTTCAGAATATTTTTTGAAGGGCAATTTTGTTTACAGAGAAATCTTAATCAGTTGTATTTATGATCGTGTTTTATTTTAGATTTTATTTCACAGATATATTAAAATTTGGGCCGATATTGATATCCAAATATTGGCCAATAACCAGTATATATATATATATATATATATGCTTCTGCTATTTTGACACCTTTGGTGGAAAAACCCCCAACAAGAAACAAAAGGCATCAAGATGGAAATAAATGTCGGTTGTTCATATTGACTCAGTCGATACCGATATGTTAGAAAATGACCAATATCCGCCGATACTGATGTTGGTGCTGATATATTGTGCATCTCTAATTTGGGGTATTTAAAATATCTTCCAGTTCCAGTGTTAAGAGTTCTTCACAAAATTAAAATTTCTCTGTCTTTGCGAAGGTGAACTAGCATCATCATGCCATTATCAATGGCCATTATCAATATGTGACTAGAAAATGGTATCAAAACCACAATATTATCACAGTTATTCCTGGGACAATTTATCATCCAGCAAAATATGTTATCGAGACAGACAAGCCTAGGCACAGAAAGCTCATGTAGGAATTTTGATTTTCGAACCGTCTAGCCAGACTCTAGGCACAGTCGACCATATTAATAACACAGTAAACATAACACATGTTTATGTGTTATGTGTCTGCCTCAATGGCAGCTCCCGTCAATGGCAACAGGAGCTGCCATTGACGCTCCCGTTTTTCCCGTTCCTCAAAGGGGAAAAACTGGTTTATCATATCGCTTGACTTTGAGAAACGCTTGCAGATTTCTGCCACCAGAGGTAGCAGCTGAGCCATATTTATGCGTTAAATTGTTTTTGATTAGTAGTAAAGATACGCTTTAGTTTCTGACTAAGACGCCCACGACCTGACCCGTTTCCTAACGGTTCTTCACTGCTCCACAGGGCGTTAGGAGTCCCAGCCACAGACCATGTGATGGAGGGCAGGGTCCCTGTGAGCAAACTGGGGGGCCTGTCTCTACCGCTGGAACCTCCTGGCAGGGTAACGTTGTCTCTTCTGCGTAAAAATGGGTAAGAACTCTTTTTTTTTTTTAATCTCTAGACCAAAGCTGTTTGGTGTTATTTAAACTAACCATTGTCTTCCTTTTTGCATCTTTCGGTCTCTTAGACTGGAAACCCATGAAATCAAAGCGGCTCTGACCAAAATGATTGACAGGTGTCGGTGTGGAGCTCAGGGGTCAAAGGCCAGTGCAGATGAGCTCACCTCTATTCTCTCACTGAAGGATAAACAAACAGCTGTCTCCATCTGTGGCTTATATTCAAAGGTAAAGTCAGTTCTTTGGGTCTGAATGAAGCAAAAAAAAAAATGTTTCTTTTGTTCCGCATACTCTGTGTTTTTAATATTGTGATGTTGGATGTTACAGGCCACCTTCATAAGAAGGGCTCAAGCTGACAATTATTCAGATTAATCAATTATTCTGATAATGAATTGATTAATCTGATTAAAAAAATGGCACATTCTACAGATTTTTCATTTAACTTTTTAAGATTTTTTTTTTTACATATTAGAAATACTTTAAAAATGCAAATAAACAAATCACTTACTTTTCAAATGAGAACATTTTATTGCCTAAAGTACAATAATGTATTACTTTTATGAATTTGAATCGGCCACTTGAGTTTTGGGTGAAACACGTTGACGGAGTGTTTTTATCTTGAATGCAAAATGTATCTCTTTTCTGTACAGTTTTGGCTTAATCACTGCTCTGAATGTTGTTTTTTTTTTTTTTTTAAGAAATGGCCTTCGTGGGTGTGTGTGTGTGTGGGTGGGTGTGTGTGTACGCGTACGCGTGTGTGTGTCATGATTAATCTGATTAATAGTTTCAGCCCTTACCAAAAGTTTAAAAAAATTTTGAAACATCTCTTAATGAAGCTTTTAGCCTTTCCTTTAAACAACCATAAAAAACAATCGTGGCCCGTAAAATGTGGTAAAGTAAAAAGTTTGCTCTGTTTTTATGCAGCAATCTATGAATATGTTTTTAATTTCAGTTAAAAAAAAAGGAAATCTTAAAAATAGACTTTCAGGTGAAATAATTGGTCACATGTGTGAGCTCTTTCTTTGCGTTCCTCATCAGGATGAAACGGTGGACCTCAGACAGCTTTACTTCAGCGTCTCGGCTCTTAGCGACTTCACAAACTTCAAGGCCCTGCTTCACTCTGCTTTTACAGTAAGTGTCTTGCATGTTTGACAGAAGTTATTGGTCTTAGATTTGAACGTACGTTTCTAGAAACGTACATTTCTAGAAATGTACGCTATGATCAGGATGTCCCAAATCCTTAAAAAGTCTGAAATTCATAGATATAAAATTAAGGCCTTAAAATACACCACAGTATACACCTAGCTCATACAAGGCTAGGTGTATACCGTGGAGAAAAAAAACAAACTTGAGCTTGGCACTATGGCAGCTACGGCTGTAGAGAACCACATGCAGTGTGAAAAGCACAAAACTACAGCCGAGAGCCACAAACAGACCTCACGAAGTTCTCAGTTGTTGCTATTCTTGTTGTTTAAATCTTGATTGGACTTAAATATTAGTGAAGGTGTCATTTAAAAAAGTCTTAAATCTGACTGCAGACACCCTGTTAATGCTCTCCTTTGTTCTCCTACCTTCCAGCTGTTTGACCAGGAGTCGAAAGGCAGCCTAAGTGGGGAGGAGCTCTCAGACCTCATGGGGGCGCTGCTTGGCATCCCACAGCACAACACCAGTGACCTGTATACCGAGGCCTCCAGTCAGGGGACGCTTACTGAAGGTGCGCATTCACAATGTTTTTTTTTTCTTTTCTTTTCTTTGTCGATCAAACACGATGCTTTATGTCGGGCTAAAACCAAAATGTCTAAATGTTTGACAGAAAACCTGCTGCGAGTGCTGACGACCCATCCGACCTATCAGAAAGTGGTGAACGACTACCTGCAGGCCGAGGAGGAGGGGCCACAGCCGTCGCCCGCTGCTGCAGCAGCCAATGGGAAGGCTGTGAACAGCAACGGCGTGACGCACGGCGCCAACGGGTTCCTACAACACAAGAAGCTTGAATGAGCTTTTAGTTACTGGTGGTTCTCATCTGACCGTTTTCCCCCCCCCGATCACGTCGGGACCAAACAAACCCAAAGAGTTCTATTTTTATATGTTTTATGATATTTTTAGTCGAGCATCAATTGCACAAACGTGGAGAAACGCCCAAAGAGCAGGGGGAGCTTTCCTCCGAAGTGGCTCTGAGGGTTCGTATGTTTACTGGTGTCTTTTTTATATATATCTTTCAATAAGTACTTGTGTGTCATTGGAGGTTAATTTTACTAAAAGCAAAAAATAATTTATAAAAATAAAGGTGACTTCTGGACAGTGATGTGTGTGCCAAAATAACTAAACACTGTAAATTTATTGTGATTCTTAAAGCTTGTGTTTTTGTTTTGTATGTGTTTATTTCAGAAATAAACTGATGTGTTTTAAGCTTGCTTTTTGGGGGTTTATTTGTCACTCTATATGAAGCCAGGTTGCTCTTAAAGTCCCTCTTTCCCTTTTTATCCTGATTTTGGGCCCTCTCTGCTCAGAGTCCCGACTGGAGCAGAGTATTTCCGGAGTCTCGTCGGCGCCCCCTTTCCTCTTTTCCGAGGTATTGCTTCTCTGCTTGTGCTTCTTCACTGTACCTGTGGGCTCTTCTTCTTCCTCTTCCTCATATGCTTCTTTGAACGCTTCAGGCTTTATTTTTAACCCATTTGCTCTCCTTTGTGAAATTTTCTGATTTTTTGTTTTGCCCCTTAGGAATCGCTGCTTCTTCTGCACTTCACTAAATGCTGGATACGGAAAACCGTCTGACTCTGGACCTCCTTCAGCTGTTTTCACAGAAGGGAGCGTCTTCATCCTTTTGGAGGTACATTTTGGCTTACATTTGGCCTTTTGACTGCATTTGCCAACCGTTGTGTTGCTTTTGGACTTAACAGACAGTTTGGGTGGAAAGTAGGCTTTGTAAGCCTCTGCCTTTGTTTTTCTGGACGCTTTAGCAGGTTGAGTTATTTTGCGCTTCGTCTCTCTTGCTCTTCCACCTTTCATCAGGCTCCGGGGCCGCAGAGGTTCGCCTGAATCTTTGTACTCGTTCACCCCCGCTGCTTTCCTTGACGAGGAGCGTTTGGTTGTCTTTGGCGCCGGCTTCAATCTGTCTGTCTTTTTGCTTTGAGGTTTTTGTCTCGCAACCTTCTCTCTTTGTTCTTCTTTTATGCTAGATAACCATTTGCTACTCATCTCCATCCTTCTGAAGAAATCCAGAGGTTTTCCTTTTGGCACTCTAGACTCCTGCCACTTGTCCATGAACTTTCGGTGTTCCTGATTTTTATTGGTTGGTTTCCTATCTCTAGCTCTGAAAGGGTAACCGTCTCCGTCCAGTTCGTTGGTGTGGTCCTTCGCCCTCTGACTCCATCTGATGTCCGTGCCGAAATTCGATTTGCTGTCATTAAGAATGCCTTTTTTTCTTGCCGTTTCTCGACTTTGTGTCTCTGTTTTTAGAAAACGTTTCTTCGAATATCTTTGACTACGTCTCTTCCTGCAGTCATCGTTGACTTCTCTCGAATTCTTACTGGTCAAATCTTCAAAATGGCTGCCCAGAGGAAAGGACGTGTTCGGGTACATTAGTTTTTCTTCTACGGGTGTCAGCTGGATTGCAGAGAAGCCACACAGGTTCTTCTTCGGTTTGTCTTCAGCTAACAAATCTAGCTTGTTTTGGTAATATTTTCTCTCGCATTCTGTGATTGGAGCGTCTGACAGCAGGTACTGGATTATTCTTTCAATTTCAGATGGCGGTGGAGGCGTCTTCTCTGCACTTTTCTCATTTAAAGGTGGGTCTACGCTCTCCTCCATAAGCGACTGTTGGTCAAACAGGAACATAAAGAGACTTGTCAATTACAGCAGCATAAAGTAACAATGTAGTCAAAGTCCGACCAGTCTGTCCTTTGAAGGTATGTCTGATTTGCCCTGGCTTTGTATAGTTCATGTACATTAGGATCAGTAGTATGAAGACATCAACTTCCCTTTGCTGTGACACAACTGCATTTTTTTATTTTTATTTTTTTATTTTTTAAATAATAGAAACCCACTGTCTTGGGTTGAAAACTCAGTACTCCAGTCTTTCAGTGACTTCAAGTGGTCAAACAGTTACCAGCTAGTTTTTCAATTTTTATCAGTCCAACTGCCTTTGCAAGCTATTAAAAACATTTTTCTGAGGTTAACGTTATATTTGGGTCACTAAACCTAAAATTTTAGTAGGTATTACTTGAGTAAATTTTATAGCGGGCTCTGATAGGCTCTTGCTGCGGACTTTTTCAAAATGTCCTCAAAAATATAAAAGCCATGGCAACTTGGCATGGCCCAAGTTTGAACTTTCTTCAAAATGTCTCTGGAGTTTAGACGTAGAATTGCATTCTGAACTCCATGTCTTGGGTCAGATGTTTTCGGAATAAACAGCAGGAACTTTGACCCGTTCTTCCAGACAAGAACAGATGAAACTGGGTCGAATTTAAAGGTTGATTTGCTTACAAACACATTTTCAGCTCTGCCCACAAGTTTCCTATCGTACTAATGTCAGGGCTTTGTGAAAGTCACTCCCAAACTCCGGATTTATCGTCCTTGAGCCACTTTGTAGCAAATATGGGGTTAGAAGACTCTTGTGTCCAAGCACAGATGGAGGGAAATGTTATTTTTAAATGTTCCTTACTACTTATTCTTTTTTGTAGCAATAAATCAATAGCTTTAATGTCTGCTTATCATCTTTTACCTGCAGGTCTTCCAGTGTGAAGTCAAAGGTGTTCAGGTCTGAAGGAAAGAGGCAGTTCATGTCATCCATGTCCAACTGATGATAAAAAAAAAAAAGACCGACATGTCAGTTTTCAACAGAACAAGTAAAATGTCTTTGTTTTTTTGTCAAAATTAATTTCAGATAATTGAACAAATTCTTATATTAGACAAAGATAATCACACAAAATCTACAAAATACAAAATCTAAATGAATGCTTCATTTTATTAAGCGGAAAAAAGTTCTCCAACTTTTTCCACATTCCCTATGTGGAGAAAGTAGCTCTCCTTTTCTTAAACTGTGATTAACAACTTAAAGTAAAGTAAACAAAGTGCCATAATAGAACCTGCTTGACTGCATAAAGTAGGTTCAAAGTTCTCCAAAATTAACACGTTATGCTGCCACAAAACACTTTAAATAAGCAAACAAACAAAAAAAACCTTATTGAATCAGTACCCTGGTCACTTTGATTTAAAAACAAAAAAGAAAATTCAATAAATGCATCAAAGAAATCTTTGATCCCAAAAATTCTGGTTTATGTGTTATAATAACTTACATTTCTGACCAAGTTTGTGTCATTGCCCAGATCATCCTGGTGATCCATGAAGGAGCCGATTTCTGTCGCTGGAGTCTCATTTTCTTCGCTCTGTGTGGAAAAATTTACTTAGTTTTAAAGCGCCAATGAATACGATCGTTTCAACATGGGGATTTATATATATATATATTTTTTTTTTGCATTTCGGAGTTGAGTGTTTTTCTCCGTGTGGTTTTCTTTAGAACCCAGAGACCTTGAGACCGAAGGCGTTGGGGACGTCCTTGCTGTCCTCCCAGGTCCTTTCCATTTGCAGCCGATCCTGAAAAGCAGCCACAGGCTTTGAGGAAACTCGGCTGCCTTGTTCCTTGGTCATGTCGGGCGGGAAAACTTTGTGTTCTTCTGTGAGGAAGAGAGAACAGCGAGAATCGAGGGGCGGTTCTGGCGTGAATGGTCTTCTGGTTCGGGTTCTACTCTCCATCCCCAGAACCAAACACGGAGAAGCAGCATTCTGCTTTTATGTTCCTCTAATCTGGAACAAACTTCTAGAAAACTAGAAAACTGCTGAAACACTGAGCTCCTTTAAAAACCAGCTGTGTTTGATTGTAACCTCTGGAACATTGATCAGCATATCCGGTGTGTGTTGATGATTTTGATGATGGCGCTTGACAAAATGTAATGTTTATTGCTTATTTCATAACTGGTTGATGTTTTTACGGTTTAAAGAACTTTGTTGTGCGTTACAAATAAACTCACTTGATTTTATACCTGGCCTCTTTCAAAACAACTTCTAATCACTTACTTTTTTCCTTCCTCCTACCCTCCGACGTCTGAGGACCATTCAGCGCCATGTTGTCTTTTCTGCTATAAACCCTGTGGACCAGATTTAGCACACTAAGAAGCCAACCATAAACCCTGTGTGATTAGCATTATGTATCTTCCTTACAGAACGGGTCTGTAGGTCTGGTAGAACGCCTCCAATGGGAGGCCCATGCACCAGCTGGGATAACCTTCAGGTGTGAAGAACATTTGGGGAGGAGGTAAACACGCGCCGTGACAGAACTCCGGCATGTTGATCACCATGCAGGGGCCCGAACCGAAGCTGAACAGAGGCGGGGGAGGCAGGTAACCCGTGTTCACCATGCAGGAGTTTCCGGGAGCCCTGGGTTCAAAGTGCATCGGCGGCAAACCGCCACAAACCATGGTACCGGGAGATGGGAAACCTTGACAGTTCCAAGGTCTGGGACAAACGGCAGGAGGAAAATCTCTGGTGGGTGGGTTCAACACGGGGGCCTGGAAGGGGCTCATGAGGCCGGGGAAGTGACTGTGCGCCACTGGTCGGTTGCTTTGAACGTAATCGATGGTCCCCCTGAGCATCTCTGCAGCCGGCGGTGAGCATGGTGTGGCGGCGGTATCAACGTTCAGCTTGTGGACCTCGTAAGAGCAGATCAACTGCTCCTTGAAGATCGAATGGCCCGTTTGAGGAGCCGGCTCAAACCGAGAGGGGATGTTTTCCACCTTGTGGAGAAGATCTGTGCCTGCAGCGACCAGAGAGGAGTTCTGAGGAAAGGCCAGGGTTGGGGTCGGAGTCGGAGTCGGGGTCAAGGCCGTGGCCAATGCTCTGGGCAGGGAGCATTGACTTTCCTCTTCCAGGATGGAATCCGGTGGGACGGTTGACACTGGCTCCATTGCTTAGCTGATTCTGAAACGGGGAAGCTAAAGTTCAACTTTTGGTGCAAAAATAAGAATTTAAAGGGGCAGTATTAAGTGAGCCATTTCATAACACAATGAAGTAACTATGTTACCTTCAGTTGTTATAAAAATGCTGCATTTATTAAATATGACTTTTATGTAAAGCCTTAAAATTGGGCCTCTGTCTCTTTAAGAAGCTCCTGCTCTTACTGGAACAACGCCTTCAGGAAGTCATCGCAACATGGGTCCTATATTAACTCTTTAACTATGTTTTTACCAGCTGCTGGCACACCTGGCGCAGTTGCACCGGGTGTTCGCTAATTCCTTCTGGCTAGTCTGAAGGAGCTGAGGAGTGGGAAGGGGTGCTCTGTAACGTGGAAGCTCGGCTTGAAAACTGCAGCTTTGAGGACGAGCTGCGTCTCAAATGCGCCGCTAGGTCTCAACTAGGTGTTTAACGCAGCTGAACGGTTGCCACGGGAGATTAACAGATTTCTCAAGCATGTGTGAAAGAATCAAAGCAACCCTGCAGCCATGTTTTTTGATTTGGGAATGACAACATGGATGTAAACATTTTTTAAAAAGTCAATTTCATAATACTGCCCCTTTAATAAAATAATTCTGTGAGGCTGTTTCATTATACTATACCTTCCAGTGTGTTGTGGGGACTTTTGGGCTCTTCTCTGGCAACATACACTGACATTTGAAGGCAGGAAAACAAAGACCGAGTTTAGAAGAAAAACCACCTGAAGACTTTTCAGTGTTGAAACGTGGATATAAAAATGTACACTATCCAGGTAAAGATATGATGGTTCTGTTCTGGATGGGATGTAAGGACAATCTCCTTATTCCTCAGGAAAAAGTGTGAGAAGATCACAAGATATTTTTGGCACAAAAACATTGGACGTCCCTAATGCAGCACCATAACCACAGTGAGGAAGAGTGGTGTCGGCTTTATGCTATAGGGATTTAATTCTTTAGATAGAATTGGTGCTTTTGTGAAAAGTGTAGCAAATGTTAAATAAAAAAGGCTCAAAATCTGTATAGTAAAGCTGAAGCTGAAGAAATTGTAAGTTTCATAATATTCTAGTCAAAGTCCAAAACACATAGTCTAACAGAAAACATGTAGGGTCACTTGAAAAAGGCTATACAGAAAATGTGCTCTTGCAATATGAATAAGGCTGAGAACTTTTGGAAATGCCTGCATGCTGACAGGCAAATTGATCAGAATCAAAAGTTTCTATGACAAGAATTAGTTTAAAGGTGTGCAAATTTATGCTAATGGGTAATGGGACCTTTGTCCATTTCTTTTGAGCAAATTACTTTTTCTATGGTAGATGGCAAATTAAATGAAGTTTGTACACATTTTAAATCCTCTGAAATTTCACTTCTCCATATGTTCAAATTAATACTTCCCTTCTATGCAGACAGATAGCAGGCAAATCACGCCAACTGTAGTTGATGAATCGGTTTTCATGGGCTTACCTTTTTTGGGGGGGATTCTTTGTCTTCAGCTGAAGCTGGATTCAAAACTGGACTCATTATTCATTCATTTAAATTCAAATACAAACAGTTGAGGCTTGTTTTCGCTCAGAAGCATTCCATTGACTGTTTCTCATGAATTAAAGTGGAGGAATATTTATATTTGAAAAGAGAACCATATATACATTTTTTTCCTTTTTCCCTCATTTTGTTTATGTCTTATGTGTTTAATAATTTAGTTGTGACAAAACAAATTTAATTTTGTCTCAAATTTAATAATTAAATTATTCCAACTATCTATGTGTTTTCAAGTAAAGTTACCGAACATTGAACGCGATTGCGCAATGGTCACCCGCGTTACTGCTGTACAACATTTCCCAGGATGCTCTGCGGTCGCAGCCGGATATCCACCTTTTCTGCGCAGGGTGGAAGAAATCGTCGCTGCACGTGGGATTCAGACATAGCAACAACGCTTTTACCGAAAACCTTTGGACTTTCCAGACTTGAACAGTCTATTTGACTTCATTTGAACGTGTAAAACCCAAAGGCACAGTGTCGTCGTGATGTTTCTGCAATATTATCTAAATGAGAACGGAGACCGAGTCTACACTCTGAAGGTAAGCCTAGCTTCGTGTTTACGTCGCTAACATTAACATTTTAACACTCTGGCAGCATTTTATTCTCATTAAGTTTCACTTCCGCTTTTGAATGTTGTATAACTACGGTTTTAGATTCGTAAAAGTAAATAGTTTGTGACATATGGTGCACTTCGTGAGATAAAGAAATTAGGCAAACAGCTCGAGTAGCCACGTTAGCTTTTAGTGCTAATTCTGTACGTGTTGTTTACTTGTGCTTTATTGGGCTTTGTCGTATTGCACGCAGCAGCAAAACAATTAAGTCAAGCCAAAAAAAATAATGATTTCTTACCATATAGATGTTACTTTGTACTGTGTTTTTAGAATACTTTGCAAAAAAATATTATTTAAATCGGCTACGAGTGGGAGTCATACTGTTTTTTGTTTTGTTTTGTTTTTTTTAATGGAAAACTTGGACTTTTAGCAGACTTTGTATTGTTTTCTAAATCTCATACATTGTATCTCTAAAAAGTATATGTTTTTCTCCCACCAGACCATATGCTGTAATACTTTTCCTTGTTATCCACCAACAGAAGGCGACACCCGAAGGGCAGCCCACCAGCCCAGCCCACCCGGCTCGCTTCTCTCCAGACGACAAGTTCTCCCGGCACCGGGTGCTGGTGAAGAAACGCTTTGGGATCCTCCTCACGCAGCAGGCCAGGCCCATTCTGTGATGGAAGTGATGCTGGGCCTGCAACAAAGAAGACAAACTCCTGGGTTGGATTCAGAAAGACTTGACTATGAGCTGGATCAGCTACAACTTGGATTATTTTGGTTTTTACTTATAGTTATAATTGTATAAACTCAATAAAATTTGCTAATGCTTTTTACTTAGTTGTGTTTTGCGTTTGGAATGCAATCCAGCCTTAGAAATGAGGGAATCTTCTTGTGGGAATAAAAATAAGTTGAGGGTTTTAAAAGTAATTAATATTTCAAAGTCCTTTCTCTTTGTTTTGCCATGAAAAACTTGTCAAAATTACAGATTTTTTTTCTTTGAGTAAAAAGCAATCCAAAAGAAATGTACAAAGTTTTTGTAGCTACTTGAGACATTAACTCAAGCAAAGCTCTAAGGCTGAAATGTGAAGATTAATTGTATTATTCAATAATATCAGGATTTAGAAGAATAAGGGTTACTGGGATGGAGAAAGTTTTGGGGCCTCTTCTCCATTCCCCACTCCCCCCCAAAAAATATTTTACTCATAGCTAGGTCTACATTGGCAAGTACAAATTGATGAATGACGTCTTTAGAACATCTGACACAACTGTCACTAAAACATAATTTTTAAGTATTTGTATTTTAAATGAATAAAAATCCAACATTTAAATAAAATGCTATGTGTGACATGAGGCCTTGACTTTAAGATGAGGTGTAGTGTTTGTAAACATGAATATTGTTTACATACATTCAACAACAACAAAAAAATCCTTCTCCCCGCCCAAAAATTTGGGGCCCTGGGCTACTTTCAGGCTGGCGCAGGCCCTACCAACAACAACAAAGCATTTAGAGCTTCACTTTCACCAGCTGCAAATTCGAATCAAACATCCACAAAAAAAACAAGAGAAATGCCACACAACACAAAGTAAAGAAAGAAAGTAGAATGATGGATGGATAATAAAATCGATAATATACTTGCGTGGGAAAATAAATGGACATGGATGGAAGAATCTAAGGATTAATGGTATATATATCATTGAGAACGTCAATTTCTCCCAGAATATAAATCAGCACTACATTCCCCAGACGTCTCAACGAAAGGTCATAATCACGCATGCGCAAACTAGATGGAACGACGGCAAGGAAGTTGGGACCTGAGGAGCGCAGTCGCGTGCTGTTTTTTGGTGGCTCATTTGGAATAAATGTGCGGAGAAAGCCCGGCGCGGGAGCTGAATGTTTACGGATAAAAACTAAAAACAAATGTAAATTGGAGGAGCCGTTCAAGGGAAACAGGGGACAGGTATGTGTTTACGGTGACTAGCGGGTAAATTGTGAAGAATTCGACCGGGAAAAATTGTCGTTGTGAGAGAGCTATCTGGAGGTTCAGAGAGTTGACAGGTTGTCTGCGGCGTGGCTAGGCTAGTCGCCCTCCTCAGCCGATACTGCAGCTCTGTTCTGGCGACTGCCTCAGCCGAAACACCTTAAGTGTCCTCCCAGGCTTACAAAAGTTATTAAGGACAACTTTAAAATAAAACACGGCTTGCATTTAAACCAGTCATTTTTTTAATTTTTTTGTCGAAATTGAAAGCGCTACTCTGTATAATTTTTATTTTTATTTTTTGCCGGTTTTATTGCGTTAAAACTCGCCGCTCAGTCGCAGTTTCTCATTGAATTTACATAGAGGCGACACAATGTAACGCAACATAGTGTGCTTGGGATCAGGTGCTTATGGCTGCATTTTAACCAGTTCTGCTGAAAAGGGACGCGTTTGCCGACCGGTTCAAGCCAGAATTATTATAGCTAGCTTAATTGGCTTAGAATGGCAGCTGAGTGGCGGGGTTGAAAATCGAGCATCATCATTGGAACCAAATTAATGTTCAGCATTAATCTGACTGCTACTGCTCTCGGTTTAATGCATATATCATACATTTCAGTTTGTGTCAAATAGTCAAAACTGACTTTATCCTAAAGAGCTTAACAGCTGTAGGAGATAATATCTGCTCAGTTTTGAGTGACATAGTCATCGCCACTGAATACGATGAACATATATATTCTGCTGTTTTTATTTGCGGTGTTCTGGAGCGGGATTTGGAGCAGCTGTCTTTGAGAATCAGAGGCCTAAGAGGATTTGACAGCCAGATGGGTAACAATACTGCACCCAGATGCCAGAAGAAGTCCTGACAGTTTGACTGCAGCATTTCTGAGCACCTAAAACACACAAAAAAGTGATATCTAAATAATAATAATAAAAAACCTGTTATTACTCATAGATTTTGAGAGTACATAAGTGCTGTCAGAAATGAGGACAAAATGTCTTGAATCATCTTGTCAAGATGTCAGCACTAATTAGATCCTTTTAGACTTCTTGTCGATTCAAGTAATCGCCTCCTCTGGGTTATTTGGGTGGCTTCAGGTTCAGGAGGAAGTTGCAGTCAGTCACAAGTGTTGTACCCCACCCTCCCAACTCTTTATACAGCGGCATGTGAACAGAAGTCTCAGTTCTCCTGATGTTTCATACAGATTCTTCTAGGTGTGCCGGCTGTAAGCCCCCACTTCTGTTTGTACTAGAAATGCACCGATTAGGGGTGGCTAAGTTCCAGTTTCTGTGAAGTTCTGACCTGTCCTGGTTCTGCAGATGATAAATAATTCTGACTTTGCTTTAAGAAATATAAATGACAGCTGTTAGAAGTATTTTTTTTTTCTAGAGTTCTTACTATTAGTGGTTGTGGTAGTGTTGTTTTTAAGGTTTCGTAGACTCGATTAGATTGAGGTCCAAAATTTGCAACATTTGTTACATTTTCAGCTGGCGCGGTTCTCTTTCACATGTCACTGTGTCATGTGAAAACTAATTGAAAACTAATTCCTCGCCAGTGGCAGCGCTGCGTCAGAAACTACCGAAGGAAATGGCACAAAAAGATATGAGCGCATCTTCTTCACAAAATGCAAATAAAAATGGAATAGCATCAGGTTTTAAGGCTTGTAGGATTTCCTTTTTGTCATTTATAAAAAAAAAAAAAGTTATTTTTCCTGCTTGCGCCAGACTCAGCTGGTGTGAATTCATCCTTTATATTAGCAACTAACATGAACTCTACCTATAAACATAAATCACTGTGTGTATCAGCTCTTTAGAGAATCAAGGTCCTAATATCCTGCCAACACATTGAAGGTTGAAAGCACAAAATAACAAACCAAAGCAACTTTCTTCAGCTCTCCTTGTATTTTCTAAAACCAGCTCACTTGGTTCACTCTTGCCAAGTCAGCAAAAACTTCCCCAGGGCATAAATCTGACTCAACGTCTCTTTCCTTAGCCAGAAAATACAAAATGTTAAAGGACTAAATCCTGTCTCTCAAGTCACTTCTTACAGCTAAGGAGTTCAGTTTTTAAATGCCTCATCGCCACTGAAAATTGTTGGTTTTGAGTCTTCTTCCTGCATTAGCAGCTTCCATGCTGAAAGGAGTTGGTAGAGTTTAGGCATGATGCATTCACTTGTTAAAACACTGAATATTTAGTGGTTTTTAAAGCTGAAAATTGTCAGATTTCATCCCACTGACCATTTCCCCTTGTGCATTTCCAGCTTGTATGTGTGAATATTTTTGTTCTGTGTACAAGCAATACTGTACACAGAGGGATTTTTCTTCTACAGGATTTTCCCCTAGAGAAGAAAGTCACCGTTTTCCAATTGTTTTCAATTCCGACCCGTCTGAAAATGGAAACAAGAAGTTCCTCTTGTCTAGGAGTTAATTTTTGGTCTGAACTTGACAGTGGGGTATTGTATCTATTGCTGCCTCGCTCTACACACCTCATGCCCCCCCCATACTCTGAATGTTGACGGACTAGGCAATGTTTTTTTTCTTTAAAAAAGAAAATGGGAACAACCTGCCTTGCCTCTGCAGGCTGAGTGAGAGCTGGTACCCTCCAGTATAACCGGTTAGAACCGCTCTCCTTTAATTATTAAATTATATTCCAAGTCTGAAAGAAAGAAAGAGAGAGGGGGAAAAACCCAGTTCTACTGCTCTTTTTAGCTTTTGAACATGTAAATTGACGCTCGGTTTTCTTTTTGTGCTCTGACTGTTCATTCCTGGTTGTTGTTTTACATCTCAGTCACTCATTCTGTCAGAGGATGATGTCACTCTGTCGCTGAAGCTTGGTTTTATACGTAGAATGTAAGGTAACCGAGGCTGGCATTGCGTCAGATGAATGGCATGTGAATGTAGTGTACTTGCTCCTTTTTCCAGTTCGCAAAGCCGATGGTCATGGTCAAACATAGGAGGTATTGTTGAAATCTGAAATTGATTGGCTTCCACAAGGCACATCACACGGTGCTTCCTGTTGTTACTACTGATTTTACCAAAAGATAAACTTCCATGTCTGATTGTTGGAGCTAATGTTTTTATTTTGTATGCAAAGATCCAACGTCAAATTTTTTTTCTCTCATGTTTTTTTTGTTTCTCTGTCTCTCTCTATCTGCCCTCTATCACCCTGGCTGTAATCAACAATAGAAACATTGTGAAAACCCTTCTTATGTCTTGTTCAAAAACCCTTTGTGTTCAGAAGACAAGACGAACCCCCATTCTGGTTCCCACCACGTTGCCATATGCTAGCATCTCTCCAAAAACGAGCACATTTTGACCAGAATTTCCTTTGATACTCAAAGGTTCAAGACGAACCCGGTTCTTACCTCAATGGAGTATTTCATGACTAAAAGGAGAAACCGTAGAGGTAGCAGTTACCTCTGCATCAGCTGGGAAATAGCCTAGCTCAGGTCAGCACAGTGCTGCCAGCCTCTCCCTGATTGGCCCTTAACTTCTCCCTTCCCCCATAAAGCCCCCCCAGTCTGTCCCCACTTTCCTAGTTTTCTGTCACGCAAGTCTCTCTTAAGCCACCCGCCATGTCATCAGTCCGCTTCACGGTGACGCCCACCAAGGCCGAGGACCTCCCGGGGCTGTCCGACACGTCGCCCGACATCAGCTCCCGTCCGTCCGCCCACGTTCGCTTCGGCTCCAGGGAGAGCGTCAATCGCAGCGACCCGGTGAGCGAGGGGTCCGCAGGTGGGACGACGTTCGGAGGAATGGGAGGGAACGAAACGCCGGACCGCAGCAGCATAGACCAAGGTAAAGATGCACACACTTGTTCTCACAGGCTTAGTGGGGTGCTAAATATTTTAACATTGTGTTTATAATCTAGCAATCATCTTGCATACTTATTATCTCACATAAACATGTGCATGAAAATATATTTATATTTTTGTGTGTACGTGCAAAATGCTTTGTGTGGAGGAAAGCCCCAATCTCAAGGTTGACCTTTCAGCTGTAAAATGACCCCAAACGTCCTGTCAGAGCGGCAGTTCAGTAGTTTAGATCAGAACTTATTCATGTTAGAGCGGCCCAGTCAAAGTACAGACCTTGATTCAACTGAGCCTCCAGGGTAAACCTGGAAATTGATCTTTACAGTTGCTCTCATTTTCATATGATGGATTAAAGGGGCAGTATTAGGCAATATCAACTTTGTCATAATGTTATTCCCTCATCAGAAACAGACCTGGAGTGTTGCTCTGATTCTTTCAAACTTATTTTAGAAAGCCTTCAATCTCCATGGCAACGATTTACCTGCGGAAAACGCATAGATCTAGCTCCCCCCTCGAGGACAAAACTCCTCTGCTGCATTTTCCAAGCTTCTGAGCTTCACAGAGCAGCCCGTGACTCCCCTCTCTGCTCCTTCAGACTAGTCAGCAGCAATTAGCAGACACCTGGTGGAGCTGTGGCTCTGTTGAGCTCATCATAGTTGCTACTTCTCAGTGAAACGCTGGTAAAAACTTAGTCAAAGGGTTAATAGAGAAGCCATGTTGTGATGACTTCCTGAAGGCAGGGTTGAATTTCTACAAAGAATGCCACGAAAAGGACCAGTGATATGTTTTAAGCTCTGGTTTGCATACTCTTTTATGTTTATCTTTATTTTTTAAATCCTAAAAATAGAAATAAAATGCCCTTTTTTAAAAGTTTCTGTTCTAAAACGTTTTTCTTTTTTAAAAAGTCACGTGACATTTATGGCTCTGAACAAGTTTTATTTGGTTGACCCTGGAGCAAAATTGCTCTGTTGGTTGTAAAGGTTGCAGAGCCTTGGTCTAGCATATAAAAGCCCAACAATAAAGTTTGTGGCTGCAAAATGAAATGTGAATATAAATGTGCTATATTTTGATCTGTCCATTTAGAATTTTGTTACTTTATTTGTGTAAGTTTGAAGAACAGAAATTTGAAGTTCCTTCTTAATTAATGTTAATTAGTCGGGTCAGATCGGACTCGTCATTGAGAGCCACCTTCCTATGTGGCCTCATTTAGATTTTATTTACTCCAGATCTGTCACAGAGCTCACTAAGCGTTTAATAAAATTCATGGGAGCTTTTTTTTTTTTTTTCTTCTGGCTAATTTAAGTCGATAGCTGTCACGAGGACAATACGCTGGCATTTAAAAGCAAATAAGAATATCTGTGTTGGGTTCACTGGCTCAGTGAGATGTAACTGAATTAGCCCACTGATCCACTTAAGCAGTTGCATTGTTATGAGGATGCCCTGCACTGTTTAATAAGCTTCCATAAATAGACATTGAGACGGTTAATCCGTTTCGATCAGGCCGCTGCAGCCTGTCCATATTTCTGTCTCCACGTGTCCTGAAATAAAAGAAGAAGAAGAAGAAGAAGAAAAAATGCTGACTGAGTGATGCTACTGAAGCAACTGAGTCAGGTTCCTGAAGTACTGACAGGAGAAGTCAGAGTGAATGGATGAGCAGCTACTTCCTCTACGATTCATTATTTTTGACACCTTTACAGTTAGCTGCTGAAACTGCTGGGCGGAGGAGCCCTTCTGTTTGGGAACGCTCTCAGAAACAAACAGCCGTTTCCCCCTCGGGTTCACCCACATGTGGTCTAGCAGCTGTGGCTCTGAGCAGACAGCAGTAGTGAAGTGAAGAAGATGCACAATTCATAATGGAGAATTGAAAAAATTAATTCCTCTCCTTTACACTTTCATCAGTTTTAACACAGCGGATAGTAACTGTTATGCACTTGTAGTATCTCAGATGGAACATCACACTAGACGTCACCAGATCTTACAAAAAGTGAAGTGTCTTGTGTTAATTATTTAACTAAGTCAGCAAAAAAACAACAACAAAAAAAAAAACACCCCTACAAGATGTTGCCACATTTGCAGGGAAAAAAATGAAGCCATTGTTCCAAGAGACATAAAGGGGTGGTGCACCAGAAGATTGGCTGATGACTATAAATGGGTTATTTTTTGCTTGGTTGACCCAGATCTTGGTATTTGAGCTATTAAAATGGCTATTTGGGGATTTCAGCTATTCGCTAACTTTGCCTTTGTCTCTCTCCTCAATGCTCTTTCTGGACTTTCTCCCATTGATCTGGATTTCTGTATACAGCGAGGGCGATTTACAGGAAGCTTCATAGTGTTGAAGTGCCGCATTACATACGTTACGGCCAAACGTAAAATTTAAAACTTCAGCAGAGTCCACAAATCCAGCTCGCAATCGTTTCTCAGTTGCCACAGGTTCAGATACTCTATACCAGAGGTTCCCAAACTGTGGGGCGTGCCCCCTAGGGGGGGCGCCGTGTCATTGCAGGGGGGGCGCGGGAAGCCGTCTGGATGAAAAAAAAAACAAAACATGAACACTGTA
>NW_015112763.1:0-79438 GCF_001443285.1 Poecilia latipinna | reverse complement strand
GCAGGTAAATTTTCCTCGAGGAATTTTAGTAATCGAGGTACTCGAATCATTCGCGGAATCGTTTCAGCCCTAAAATACTGTAGACTCCACTTCCTACAGAGTCTGTGCTTTGTAGACTTCATACAAAGTAGACTTTGAATAGCTGGGTTTGTGTTATCCCAAACAGCTACACATACCAGGGGTTCACTATGCATCAGAAATTGTTCTGTTTGATTTTCCTTTGCTTTAAACATCTGTCAAGGAATATATGGGATTGTGCTTACAGTTGGTAATGCTAACCGTGCTAACTGCAGATTAGATGCCAAAGCCAGTATAAAACATCCTCAGGAATTAGAATCTGATTTATCCAACCTTGATAACCGTTCAACTAGAAACTCTTTTGGAACTTGTAACTTTTTTTTTTTTACAGTTCTGAAAGCAAAATAGGAATCGGGCAAAACCAAAATCAGAGATTTTAGAAAATCTGATATCAGAAATTGGGTGCAGCATTCTGATGAGTGCATCTCCACTAAAAAGCTTTTTATTTGTTGATTTATGCCCCTTGGTCCATCCATTTCTCCTAGTAGCTTCTTTTTGTTTTTGCAGATGGAGCTACAATGTTTTGTCAATTCCTTTTTTTAGCTGCAGAAACTCATGAACCCCCTGATCCCTGTTGACCTCCTTCCTGCTGTCCACTTGTTTCTCAGCATGAGCCACTCCTGGTGGACAAACATTTACCAGTATTTGCTCACGTTCCACCCTCAGAATTGATCCATCTTTTTGTCGAGTGACTGACAAGCCATCGATACCAGCACGGTCACAGGGCTCGCTACACATCTGTTGACATTCACCAGTCGTGACATTTAGCAACTTAACATCAATAGCCTGTCAAGCACATTGAAGAGCAATAGGGAGTTCCACCATAATCTGATAATCATGACTCTTAGCTTGACTAATAAATATTTCCAGACAATATCAGTTATGTTGGGGTTACTTTCAGCTCCTATTGACCCAAGTTGGTGTTTTGAATGATATCTGGTGTTAAGACAGAGTTTCTGAAGAGTCTGAAACAAGCAAAAAAAAAAAAAAAAAACATCCAAATACCCTGTTCTCAATTTTAGATTTCAGTTAGCTGCATTTTATTCAAAGTTTGTTTTTTTTTCTCTTTGAGCCATTTCCCATCGTTCTCGCCATCTGTTGTAGTTCTGACCGACGAATGTGAGTGTTGTTACGCCTTAATAAAACTACAACACCCGTGAATCTGACGGTTGAGCAAGCAGTCGTGTCGGAAGGATTTCATCGCAGGATATGCAGTCTGTGTCGTAACCAGTTCTTCTTTGTGGTTTCATTGATGAGGAACCGGTGTTTTCAGGCTGCACCTCTGTGAGCCTGATTCAGCAGATGCAGCCTGGGAACCGAAGATGAATTTCTGAATCTGGACCGTCCTGTTGAGCAGGTTTGTTTGCCAGGAGCGCTCCCAAGTCTGAGTTTTTTTTTTTTTTTCCCCTCACGCAGTCAGATGTTGGGTCACACCCTGATGTTTTGACTTTATTCAACCTAAACACATGCATTGCTTGGTTTGCACCAAATGTTGCAGTGTGGTTGTTTTCTGTAATGCGAAAGGACTCGTGAAAATGCCCCTCCTGCTGAATACCAGCTGCAGGTTTTCATCACTTTCCAGAGCACCCCTACGTGACCCAAAGTGCAGCGTGCGTACGACTGGTTTCGTTAGCTTGGGGAAGCAAAGGGGGAAGTGATGATGCTGAGTCAAGCGCTGCTGTTGGTGCAGGGATGTGTGCTGATGGATTCGGTGACAGCGTCGCCATTTCATTGGACTGTGCTGCATAAATCCGTACAGCTTGACCTCGATGAATCAAAACGACAGTGATCTCAACTCTGTGTGCTCATATTAAAGTTCTGGTCGTGTGTGTGTGTGTGTGTGTGTGTGTGTGTGTGTGTGTGTTCTCTTTTCTTGCTGTTCAGGGGAGGGGAACTCTAAGATCTCCAGTGTTTACATCAACAACAGTCATGGGATGGATGACGATGAATTTTTCGACAGGAACTTGGCCTTATTTGAGGTTTGACAATCAAACTGATTATCACTGTTTTGTCTATAATGTTCTAAGTTTTCTGCAACATTTTATCTCATAGCACTGATTGTGACAAAAATCTTTGTGCCTGTGTGTGGTATTTTTTTTTCCTGTTTGCCAAACTTGAGCTAAGAAGCTGCATGGTGGGTGCAGCTAATTTTAGCTTGTATAGATTACCAGCTTCTCTGGAAATGTCTCTAACCTTTTTCTTTTTCTATAAACAGTCAGGTTCTTTCTTCTCTTTCGTGTTTTCTTCCTCTTGATTGTTTAACACCCATCCTCTTCTTTCTCTCTTTATCTTGCTGCTTTTGACTTTGATCCTTTCTTTGTTCCCGACTCACTGCTGCCTTTTCGTGTCCCCACCACTGTTATCTCACACTGTGACGTCTCCCATTGTTCGACGACCAACAGGAGGAGATGGACACTAGGCCGAAGGTGTCTTCTCTGCTCAGCCGCCTGGCTAACTACACCAACCTGACGCAGGGAGCAAAGGAGCATGAGGAGGCTGAGAGCATCGGGGAGAAGAAGAAAGCCAGCAAGGTGTGAAATGCTACAAATTGTTTTGAAAATCAGAGTTTAATGTGAAATAACACAATTAAGCTTTTCTAATACACTATATATCATGTTGAAGCATAAAATCTCAAAATGAAACACCGTTACATTCTGATATGTAAAGTATCAGAAACATTGCTTTGATAAATTACACACAATTTGACTGAATTTGCTTCAAGAAATGGTGGAAAACGGATGGCGTCCCTTTTAGAGTGAGCTCATCGTCCATCCTCTCCTGCGTCGGTCATCGAGTTGTTGTCTAGACAAATCATATCTACGACTCAAAGGGCGTCAAGGCCTGAACTCGGCTTACACTGCAGCGCTCGATGATAAGCCGCACGCATCCAAGATGAGACGATCTGTTTTGGCCGTTCATAGTATTTCCAGCTTAGATTGGCAGACAGTAGGGAGGGGATTTGAGGTCGGGGGAGTTTAACCAAAACAGTTTTAATCTTCCTTTCTGGTTCTGCGGTGTGTTCAGTACAAGCATCACCAAAATGCTGCCACACCACTTTGAGATTAGCTTGTAATACTTTCATTCTTTGTTAAAAAGTGAAACTAGACATAGTTTGAATTTCAACACAACCATAAAAAACTTTCCTTTTACACTCAACAGTGAACCTGCTTTCATTTAGGGCTAGGACATTAAAACCGGAGTAATGGGAGCTTTTCTGTTTGAGTCACTTAAGAGTCTTTCTGCAGAGTTTTGGACTAATGGAAGGGGAACAAGGGACTTTTTATTGATAAATTCAAAAAGTGCATAACTATAGTCTCAATGTGAGGAAATAATCGAGTTTTCATGTTGACAGCCTTAGTTTTGCAAATATTTCTCAAATGATAAAACGCTTTGAAGTGGTTTGAGTGACCTTGAACAGACATTGATCGGCTCCTTTAGGGACTCTGGTGGTTCTGACAGCTTGAAGAACGGACTTTCTGAAAGAACAGTACAGCTGAATGTCATCTGCTTACAGATAATATGAAATGTGGTGGTGATTTGTTTAAGAGGGACATGGCAATAAATAAGAGGACCCAATACCAAGCCCTGGAGTACCCCACATATTAAATCAATGCCATAATATATCACATTTTATTAGTACTACTTGGTCTACACTGAATTATGAACTCCTGTCTTTCTTTTACCAACTTTTTCATGAAGTACAAGGTTATAATTTTTACTTTTGTCATTCTGCTGCCAACTATTATAGTTCCAATTAATCATAACCAGACAAAATTTGGAGAACATAATTTTTTTCCAGTGACATAAACTTAATGCTCTTTGCCTCGAACCTCAAAAAATGTAAAGTCTAGCATTTCAGCTGCTCTCTGTTCATCTTTCTTTTACTGACATTCGTCAGTAAAAGTAGCCAAAACAGCCTCTCTTTCATAATCAGAAGATTTATTGGTTGAGTTTGTGTGCAATGAAAGGAATTTAACTTTGGTTTTAATGTAACCCAAATTTTGAAAGACGCACGCAAAATGATGTGGACCGCCTTGAGTACAGTTTTATCTGAACATCCCTATTAAAAACATTTTAGTAACTACTGCTGCTTTCTACACACATTCATTTGACATTCTTTATACAAAATATAAAAGTTGACATAAGCATACGAAGCGCTAAATTCCACACGGATACTTTGTCTCCGTTTCAGTCGCCGCAGATGGGGACGTTCATGGGCGTCTACCTCCCTTGCCTTCAGAACATCTTCGGAGTCATCCTGTTCCTGAGGTTGACGTGGGTGGTGGGGACCGCCGGCGTGCTGCAGGCCCTCTGCATCGTCTTCATATGCTGCTGCTGCGTGAGTGTTTCTTTGTCGGCATGCGTTCATGGACACTATTGAAACGTTTCCAGTAACATTTTGTGGGACTGTTTCTGCTTTCCAGACGTTGCTGACTGCTATTTCAATGAGCGCGATCGCCACTAATGGAGTTGTGCCAGGTATTCCCCTCTCTTCTAATAAATGGCTAATATTTATTTCCTCTTAATGTTTAAGCAATGCTCCTGAAGGGATTTTTGTTGTTGTCGTGCTGCCTGTTTCTGCTCTGTGTTCATAAATTAAAACCTAGTTGTAATAAATACCTCATCTTTCAACAGTGTGTCTAGATTGGCGCATTAAATAAAATGTCAAAGTAATGTGATTCTCTCATGCCTGCAGCATCTTGACATTTTGAAAAGAACAAAAGTAGATCAAATGTAACATGGATAACATTCAACTTCAGTTTATCTGCTCTGCACTGCCGTAAGCGCTTTTAGTTCTCATGCTTCCTCTGTTTCCATGTTTGTTACGGGTGATTCAAAAGACTATAAAGTGTTTGGCTTTCCAAATACAACTCGGCAGCAGAAATTATTCAGTTATCCTTCTAACTGAAAACGGTCAGAAGGATCTCTTTATGTATACTGTGACTGTCTTGATGTTGTTTCTCATTCGAGGCACTTTAAGTCTCTGACGTAGCTTTATAGCAAATGCAAATAAATATACTTAACAGGATTAATGCTGCTTTACAGTTGTACTCGGAACTGGGAAATTCCAACTTCCCAGTCATAAAAATCAACTGGAACGTCCTTCGAAGTCAGATTTTCAACTGGGAAACTGGGAGCAAATCCGTTACAACTTGTAAGACGGACTTTGCGTTGCGATATGGCCACTCCTTGCATTAGCAGTAAGCTGTGATGGGAACGTATTTACAAGACGTGTGTAAAAAAGTGACTAAAATCAATGCTGAGTGTAACGCTTGCTGATCTAAATTGACGAAATAAAAAGTGGCGTTTGCTTATGGAAAGTAATGCTTAAAATGATGTTTGGAAGATGTTCTGCAAACCATATGTTTGGGCGTCACCATGTTGAAAGTCTAACTTAACTAGAATGCTGTTACCTTGGGTTTGACGTCAAACGCAAGTTCCCAGGTTCCTGGAACGCAGCAACAGCAGCCTAGCTAAGAAGTTGGAATTTCAACATGGCGACGCCCGTAGACATTGTTTGCAGTAGCTCTTGCATCATTTTAATCTTTATTTTCAAGAGGCAAATGCCACTTTTAATGATTTCAGCTTTGAGTTAATACATTAAGCTTAGACGTGCGTTTACATGCGTGTCTTGTAAAGTAACCATGTTTGTTGGTGCGAGGAGCGGCCACATTGAAACAAAGTCGGCCTTGCAAATTGGACTTGCTCCCAGTTTCGTAACAGGAAATCCGACTTCGGAGGGCGTTCCAGTTGATTTTTCCAACTGAGAAGTTGGAATTTTCAAGTTCTGTGTACGACTGCATGAGCACAGATAACTCAACTATATCTGAGCCATGTGGCATCACATAACTTCAACAGTGTTAAAACCTCCGTTTACCTTAGTACCACCTACTAACCATGCCTAATCCCTAGCTGGGCGACTCCAATGTGTTTCCATTTGTCATCCCACCACGTTTCCTCCCTAATCCCCCAATCAATCCCAAGCTATTGTTTTGCTTCCCAGGAATGCTTTTTTTTAAGCTGGTATTCCAGGGTTTGTTGTTGCAGAAGCGGTTTCACTCCTTATCGAAAGTGTTGCGTAAACAAGGCAAACAAATATATCCTCCCACACAGTCAGTTAAGCAAGGTAAAGAATCAGTTTCCCCATGGTTTGGGAAAGGAGTGCCTCAATCTTCACAGCAACACGGTTTGCAATTTGAACACCAAACACTGTTTTCACTTTGCTTTTAGTTGTTCAGATTTAGTTGTTCTCTGTGTGTTATCATCCTGTACCACTTTTGTCCATTTTATGGTTGTACCAGCAAAAGTAGGGATTCTGTTTCTTAGTCGTCTTGGTGAGATCAGTCGAGGGGATTTAGGCCTGGAACCTTTTAGATCTCTAAGAAAATTTCTAAACCATGTGCCATTTATTTTCTGCTTCCCAATTTGGCACTGTTATGTGGTTATGTGAAGAAAGCTGCATCTCAACTGAATCTTTTTCTAAAATGACAAAAACACTCATGATGTCATTTGCAGAAATGTTTTTCCCCCAAAAATATATATATCGTCTAATTCCAATATACCTTTGTACTTTCTTAATTTACCTAATATACACTGCTCAAAAAAATAAAGGGAACACTCAAATAACACATCCTAGATCTGAATGAATGAAATATTCTCATTGAATACTTTGTTCTGTACAAAGTTGAATGTGCTGACAACAAAAATCACACAAAAATCATCAATGGAAATCAAATTTATTAACCAATGGAGGCCTGGATTTGGAGCCACACACAAAATTAAAGTGAAATGTTCCCTTTATTTTTTTTGAGCAGTATACTTTCTTTTTAGAATAATAGACGTTTTACTCATCAGCTGTCCTCGTTTCTCTGCCTTTGCCTTCTAATGTCCCTAACTATCCATTCCTCGTTTGTCTTATTGTCCCACTGATTTTAAATTCTTCTGTTTATCTTCAATAATTTTTTTCTCCCCTTCAAAACTTTGTGGTTCATTTCACTTCCTCCACCGCTGGTCTACCCTAACCACCTTCACCCTCTTCCAGCTGGAGGCTCCTACTTCATGATCAGCCGCTCTCTGGGTCCAGAGTTTGGAGGGGCCGTGGGGATCTGTTTCTATCTGGGCACCACCTTCGCTGGGGCCATGTATATCCTGGGAGCCATCGAGATCTTACTGGTAGGACTTGGCTTCGTTTTTGCCAATCGCCCCATCAGTGTTTGCAGTTTTGTCTGCATTCCTTGATCTTTGATTGTGATCTAAAATATTAGTCCTTACATTAACCCCTCTCTCCCCTCCGTCTCCCAGATGTACATTGTTCCTCAGGCAGAAATCTTTAAAGGTGGCGGGGCGGCCATGTTGAACAACATGCGGGTCTACGGCAGCATCTGTCTCCTCCTCATGTCGCTGCTCGTCTTTGTCGGTGTGAAGTATGTCAACAAGCTGGCCTCCATCTTCCTGGCCTGTGTCATCGTCTCCATCGTTTCCATCTACATCGGAGCGTTTGTCTCCGCTTTCCACGAGCATAAATTTGCGTAAGTGTAGATGACCCGTTGGCGCCCCCTTGGAATTTTCATAGAGTTGGCCAGATAAAGCCAGTAAACATTTTAGAGGGACACAGATTTTAAAAAATCCTTTCATTTCTTTCCTTGTTTCTTTCTGTTTCTACTTTTTTCTTCCTGTCTTTGCTTCCTTCTGTCTTTATTTCTGTTTTTTTCTGTCTTTCTTTTTGTCTTTCTTTTTAGTTGATTATTGTTTTACATTTGTCTTCATTGAAGAAGATGACTCTGTATGCCTTTCTATGTCACATAAATGATTCTCTGGGAGGGGCCCCTTCCCGCCAAGAGGAGGCCCCTCTTGGCAAGAGGGGGGAATATTTTTGTAATGACGGTACATTAAAAACATACTCGCATCTTTAAATTATTCCTCATTTTGTCAGATTGTATTGGGTTTCCTTGCAATTGGCCGACACAAAGTGTTTCTATCTAAGAAAATTAAAAAAAGAAACGCAACACCTTTCAGATGTTCCTTCAACCACACTTCTATGCACCACTTTGTGTTCGTCTTGTAAACTCCCAATAAAATAAGTTTGTGGTTGTAACACGACCAAATCCTTTTGTGAGATTTCCAACCCTGTCCTGTTAACTAGTTGGTGTCGTTATTGACTGCTGGGTCTCGTTTCCAACAGCGTGTGCATGCTGGGAAATAGAACCATCACCAGCCACGACCAGTGTAATAAAACCGTCCCGGTGGGAATCAAAGACACAACGGGAAACTTCGACAGCAACTTCACACTCGGCTACGGTGGGTTGACGCTTCGTCTCTTTAGAGTCTTCACGCATTTTAGTTGTTGGCTCATGCTAACGTGTCTGCATCATGCCTTTAGAAAACAGCACAGCTGGACCAGTCGTCCCTACCGCTGCGCCAGCTGCGGAGAAAACCACACTACTTTGGGAAGAATTTTGCCACAGCACTGAACTCAACGCCACCTGTGACGAATACTTCACCGCTAATAACTTCACTGAGATTAAAGGGATTCCTGGTCTGGCCAGTGGCATCATTTCAGGTAATATTTCTTCTCATATTTCCATTTAAGGCTTCACCACTGTACATATATTGGCACAAAATCAAACTTTATGTTAAATAATGGTATAAACGTTGACTGAGAATCTAAGTAAACCTGGAATGGCATGCTACTTTCTCCAAACAACTGTTTTCTGAATTTTCTCCTCCTGTTAGAGAACATGTGGAGCTCCTACATCAGCAAAGGCGAGGTTCTGGAGAAAAGCTCGCTCAGCTCCTCTCACTCGTCACCTCCAGCATCACCGCCTCATCCGTACGTGTTCGCCGACATCACCACCTCCTTCACCCTGCTGGTGGGCATCTTCTTCCCTTCAGTCACAGGTACACATTTGCTGCTTCTACTCCACATCAGGATCATGAATGTCCTCTAAGAACGTATTGATAAAACTCCCTATTATCAAACTGTTAAAATATTATACCTGGGGTGTGCTGTGGCCACTAGAGCTAAAAAAAATCTTTAAAAATAAAAAAATTATACCCGTCTATGCATTCAATTTGTACTCCCTAAGATTAAAAAATATGTAGCATTTTTCACACTGATGTAATTTGCCACTCCAATAAAATGAATTGATTTAATTGATAAAATGTTTAAGCACACAACTGTTATCTTCAAGTTCTAGTTCTGTAGCGGTCTGACATTTAGAGGGCCACAACATTAGCTATGGCGGACACAATTTGGCTCGCAGGCCTTAAGTTCGACACATGCTCTAAAGGTTAATTCATCTCTGTTTTGTAATTAATCAAAGTTATTCTTGCTCCTGGTTCTTCTGGGGATTTATAATCAAACATATCATGAATGTGTCAGGTTTTTATTCTCCCTGAGCTGTTGCATGGAAATTGGTTCAAATTTGACATATTTAAAAAATATCATATCTTTACTTGAAAAAGCACATTTGAAATAAGACATGGTTATGTTGCTTGTTTCTATTTTTGTTTTAGTCTGTTTTTGTTTAACATACAGGTTTCTAGCCATTTCTTACTGTTTTTTAAATTTTCATTATTTTAATCATTTGAATTGGAGTTTATATTTATGGACTGAGCCTGACCCAAAAAACCTTTAACGCATGTAGCATAAAGAAAACCAAATGAGAAGTCGCGATATAAAGTTCTAATTTTTGTATTTTAAATAGAAGAGTTAGCGGCGTACCTTATTGAGGAAATAAAGTAAAGTTTAGACGTTCATTAGACTGTAGCAAGCGCAGCATTCTACACAACGTGCACAGAGCTCCGCCCCTTTCTGCTCCTATCAATCACGCATTCTTGAAGTTTTGCACCTTACTCACACTGCGGTTACAACAAGCGACAAGAAGGAGCTGGAAGATGCTTTAAAAAAAATTAAAATGGCAAAACTTGCACTGCGTATTTAAATTATGCTCTAAAAATAAAAGCAGTGAAATCTTAGTTAAAATTGTGCATTTGGTTTTCTTCAGGCTCAGGCCTGTAATTCATGTTAATCAGTCGGGTCGGATCGGACTTCACACAATGTCTATGGGCTCGGGCCGGGTTGGGTTGAATTTTTAGACCATAGTTTTCATATTCTTCATAACATATTTTTAACATTACTTTGGTGTGCAACTTGTTTTTTCTCCTGCACATTCTTATTTGTTTTTCTTCTGTTTTTTTTTTGTTTTTTTTTAGCGAATTGCTGGTGTTTTATGATCTGCAAATAAAAGTAACCCAAAAAATATTATTCTCCTGCTCTTCCTCAGGAATCATGGCTGGTTCAAATCGGTCAGGGGATTTAAAAGACGCTCAGCGCTCCATCCCCATCGGAACCATCCTCGCTATCCTCACTACCTCTTTTGTCTGTATCCTTGTATCGTATCTTATGTCTTAGTTTCCCAACATGGTTTTGAAGAATCTGTCTTTCTTGTAATTCAAATATGCACAAAAAAAAGAAAAGAAAAGAAGAAGCCACTAGTTATTTCTGAAAGTCCTCTGGTTGAGAGTTCATAGTTCAGTTTATGGATATGAAGCCGTTTAGACTCTTCTGGTGTGAATGTTGTTTTCCTGAGTGTCGCACTTGTAGACCTGAGCAGCGTCGTGTTGTTTGGCGCCTGCATCGACGGCGTCGTCCTCAGAGACAAGTCAGTACATCTGCTTCTATCATTCACTTACCTCTGTTTACTTTATTCTGTAAAGAAAATTACTTTTTCTTGTGAAAACTCAAAAGATTTACACTAACTCACCTGTGCAGGTTTGGAGAGTCAGTTGACGGCACTCTGGTTGTTGGCACGCTAGCCTGGCCTTCTCCTTGGGTCATTGTGATTGGCTCCTTCTTCTCAACATGCGGTGCAGGCCTTCAGTCGCTGACCGGCGCGCCACGACTGCTGCAGGCCATCGCCAAGGACAACATCATCCCATTTCTACGGGTAGGAGTCGTTTTTATTTTTTATTTTTTTATTTTGTAAAGTGATGAAGAACCAAGCCTTTACTTCTTTGTGTGGGACTCGATGTCATGTTTTGTTTGAGTTTAATTTTACAGTTTTTTTTATTTAGAGTTGAGCTTTTAGAGTAGATATTGTAAATATCTCTACAGAGTTCTTAATATAAAAGAACTCTGAATTATTTTATATTAAGCTGAATTTATCTGATAATAAATGATGGAATTGGTCTGACAAATGCAATCAAAAGAAATTATAAACACCTTTTTTGCTTCCTATTAAGCAGATAAAGGCATGTCTAGCTAACAGACATGATTAGATTTAAAGGCTCAGTATTTATATAAATTTGAATATTTTTTAGCTTTACATCATGTTACAATGTTCTCTCATCAAAAACATGCCTGGCGTGTTGCTTTGACTCTTTCATACATGTTTGAGAAATCCTTTAATCTCCATGGCAACCATTCAGCTGTGCAAAACGCCTGGGTGGACCTAGCTCCGCCTTTGAGACACAGCTCCTCCTCTTAGCTGTGAACAATGACATAACCTGTATAAATAACGGTCAAATAAAATTAATCATGTTATTGTTAATCTTCATCATGCAGCTAGCATAAGTAGAGCATTTTTAGGACGTTCAGATTATTGTGAAAGCACAATAAAGTTCAGAATCTCAACAGGCGATAAAAGGTTTAAGGATTAGAAGCAATTATTTATTCACTGATGGTTAGAGAACTTATTTAGCCATTTCCGGTGTAAAGTCTTTGGTGTGATCACTGTGTTTTCCCTCTGTGTGTGCGTGTTGTGCTCCAGGTGTTTGGACATGGGAAAGCTAACGGCGAACCCACCTGGGCTCTGCTCCTGACGGCACTGATAGCTGAGCTGGGGATTCTCATCGCCTCTCTGGATCTGGTCGCTCCCATCCTCACAATGTGAGCCAATGAGGCCGGTTCGAAAGGCCGCTGTTGATTGGCTCGCTCCCCCATGCTGTCAGCCAGTCTCTCTACGTCATACTCCAGCTTTCTTTCTCTGTCTCTCCAGGTTCTTCCTGATGTGTTACCTGTTTGTTAACCTGGCCTGCGCCCTGCAGACGCTGCTCAGGACCCCCAACTGGAGGCCCCGTTTCTCCTACTACCACTGGTACTGACAAACACACACACACGCATGTACGCAAGTGCACACATACACACACGCGCGCGCACACACACACACACACACACACAGTTGTACACACAAACATGCAGACTGAAGTGTTCTTGTGCTCCACATCTGTCCAGGACCTTGTCGTTTCTGGGGATGATCATCTGCCTCGCTCTCATGTTCATATCTTCTTGGTACTACGCAATCGTTGCCATGGTGATCGCTGGCATGATCTACAAATACATTGAATATCATGGGTATGTTGCCATGGTGATGTATTTGCTCCATGCATTTGTACATGTACAGTATGGTTGAGATTCCTCTGTGTGTGTGTGCGTGTGTGTGTGTGTTTGAAATAGTTTGATTTGGTCATTTTTCCAGTGGTGGACCCAGAAAATTTCATACAGGGGGCAAGAACAGTAAAAATGTAGGGGGCACAGACAAATAAATAAATAATAAAAACCATAAATAATAAAAAATTAATACATTTATTTAGTATTCAATCATTTATTTTTAAGTTATTTATTTTGTATTCACTTTAATGTATTTATTTAGTAATTTTGTTTAAATTTATTCATTTAGTATTTAATTTTAATTAATTTAGTATTAATTTTTTATTTAATATTTATTTTTTTATTTATTCCTTTAGTATTTATTTATAATTTAGTATTCATTTGTTGATTTAGTTACATAAAAAATTGATACATTTATTGGGTTTTAGATTTATGTCTTCTTTGAAGAAGATAACTCTGTATGACTTTCTATGACATAAATGTGATTCTCTGGGTGGGCAGCATTTTTCAAGAGGGGGTCATGGGCACCCCTTCACCACCTCTTGGGGGCACCACTGCATTTTTCTTTTTTTTTTTCTGCTTACCGGAGTTTTTTTCAGCAAGTTTATCCTTTTTCATTGTTTCTGTGTGCATTAGAGCAGAGAAGGAGTGGGGAGACGGGATCCGCGGTCTGTCACTCAGTGCTGCCCGCTATGCCCTCCTGAGGCTGGAGGAGGGACCACCACACACCAAGAACTGGAGGTAACAGCAGAGCGCTTTAGGGACTTCTACTTCTTCATGCCTAAATGCAAAAAGATATAAGCTTAAAGCATTCAAACGGCCATGAGTCGACGTAAAATCCAGTTTTATTTCCCTTTCGTCCCAAGGCCCCAACTGCTGGTGTTGCTAAAGCTGGACGAAGACGCTCACGTCAAGTCTCCGCGGCTGCTGACGTTCGCCAGCCAGCTGAAAGCAGGAAAGGGCCTCACCATCGTCGGCACGGTCGTCTCGGGAAACTTCCTGCAGACTTACGGAGAGGCTCTGGCTGCAGAACAGGTTCATCTTTATACTCATCACATGTCAAACAAGCAGTTTGGATCTGGAAATGCTGGATGTCAGACAGTGTCGTGCAAAAGTGCTCATCCCCCTTGAACTTTTCCATATTTTGGCATGTTCTAACCTGAAGCTTTCCTGAATTTGTCAGGGGAATGCTAAGTGGTAAACTGACATAAAGAGATACCAAAGAGCAAAGGAAAAATAAAACGTGAGGCATGTGTTTCTATTTAGTTTTAATTTTTAAAAAAATCAGGATTTTGTTTCCCCCAAAAATGCACTTTTTGGGTTTCCTTAGCTCAGAGTGATGTCAGCACGCGCAGGGCGGGCATCTTGATTGAGTGCTGTACAGCTTCTATTTATTTGGACTTTAATTTACGTCAACTCTATGACAAATAAGGGCCAGACTAAGATTTATGATTTTTATTTGTTTTCAAGAATAAAGCTGTAATATCAGGAGAAGGAAGTAGTGATTTATCAATAAAACGCCAACACAGAAAACAACAAAAAAAAATTAAATAAAGAATCTTTTAATATGTTCAAATTAATTGATACAGTCATTGAACAAACAATGAGAGTATCAAGATGCAAAGCTAACAATGCTGAAATACTGACAATTTTGGGGGTGGGGGTTGGAAACTATTGTGACGATAAATCAAAATTCTTATCACAATAAGCAATTTATCATGATAAATTATAAATGATACAATGAATGCCCACTATTACGCAATACTGTTGTTAATATGAATGTCAACAGCCTCTGGACCATTTTCTCTCCTCCCTCAGACTTTGAAGCATCTCATGGAGAAGGAACGGGTGAAGGGCTTTGTTCAGTGCATAGTGGCTCAAAAGCCGCGCGAGGGAATCAGTCACATGATCCAGTCGAGCGGCCTGGGAGGAATGAAGCCCAACACGGTGGTGATGGGCTGGCCTCACACCTGGAGGCAGAGCGAAGATCCGCAGGCCTGGAAGACCTTCATCAGTGAGTCACAAAGGAGACGAAACGCAATTTCTTTTCCTCCACTCAGCAGCCCAACAGCAACCCCCCTCTGTTTCCTCCTTCCAGATACGGTCCGAGTGACCACGGCGGCCCACCTGGCTCTGCTGGTGCCCAAAAACATCTCCCTGTTCCCCAGCAACAGCGAGCCGCCCACCGATGGCTACATCGACGTGTGGTGGATCGTCCATGACGGGGGGATGCTGATGCTGCTGCCGTTTCTCCTTCGCCAACACAAGGTGGGGGAAAGGGGGGCGAATGCAACCATTTTTATTAAATTAATCCATTTTCTATGAATACGTTTTCCTGAGGGAATGATTTCCTGTCTCCATCCAGGTGTGGCGTAAATGTGGGATGCGAATCTTTACCGTGGCTCAGATGGAGGACAACTCTATTCAGATGAAGAAGGATCTGGCAACGTTTCTCTATCACCTTCGTATTGAAGCAGAGGTGGAAGTTGTGGAGATGGTATGTGACCAGCTGGGTCAGAAAGGGCTACAGGGCTCTAGCCCAGGACCCCAGTTTGTAGGGGCATCCCAAAGATTTTTTTTATTTAAGTTTTTTTCTGAATTAATGTTTTGCAAACATTGCACAATATATAAAATTCATATTTCCAAATCTTGTCATTTTAATTATTTTAGGGTTTTTATGAATATAAGTAATATTCAAATATTTTTGATTTATGAAGGGTTTTTTTTTTTAGATCTTTGAGCTCTCACTAATGTGAAAAGCATTATAAGTGAAAGCTATTATTATTCATTATTTTGTAGACTCTTCTACATTCCAA
The DNA here is from genome assembly GCF_001443285.1 of Poecilia latipinna. Lineage (NCBI taxonomy): Eukaryota > Metazoa > Chordata > Actinopteri > Cyprinodontiformes > Poeciliidae > Poecilia > Poecilia latipinna. Next base: position 64,153 of record NW_015112763.1, on the reverse strand, counting down.
AGTATCTAAAGCTCAGCTATGAGATCATTTTACACAACCTTGTAAATCTACAAAAGAATTGAAATATTTATAATCTGTCAAATTCGGTCATAAATGTGTAATAATCTGAGTGTTTTTATTCCTCTTCGTCTCCAGCATAACAGCGACATCAGTGCGTACACCTACGAAAGGACACTGATGATGGAGCAGAGGTCTCAGATGCTCAGACAAATGCGACTCTCTAAATCAGACAGAGAAAAAGAAGTAAGTGTGTTGTGTAAATGTTTTTCTTGTTTTACACCTTTTATTTAAGTCTTACAGTTGTTGGGATAAAAACAAACAAAAATATAATCGATATCATTATTGCAATAGTATTGCAACCAAATGTTTGTTGATATCTTGCATCCCGATGATGGCATGTGCTGTATTTCTACGTATTTTTTTTTCTTTTTTTTTGTGAGAACTTTTGTCAGGCAAAAGTTTGTCACACTCAGACATCTTCTTTATGTTCTGTAAGTCCAGAACATTGAGGCTACCGCTAACTAGCTGCCAATAAAGCCTTACCAGCTAGCCAACTAGCTATTTTGCTAGTTAGTTGCTCTTACGATTTGGGTAAGCACAACTTTATTGCCAGTTGGCTGGACGAAATTCAACCACTTCTGTGGAGATACTGGTCTTAAATTCCATTCATAATGGTCTTAAAAAGTCTTAAATGATGATTTAAAAAGTCTGAGGATCATAATGTAGCAGGTATTTTATTTTTTCCATTTCATATCCTCTCCCTTTGCCTCTGGTTTGCTCAGAGGGTGCGCTGGAGTTTTGACGATGTAAGTTTACCATGTTTCACGTTGTCATAGGAAGTTGCCTGAATTTAGATGTAGGTGAAGACCTTCAAACTTCTGAGAGAGGAGATTTTAATTAAACTGATTTCACAACACCATTTAGTTTCAGGCATTTCAGTTCAGGCAGAAGCACAAGCTTAGTTAGCTGTACAAAAGTGTAAATAAAGTTCATGTCATAATTTTACACCATGATCTGTTTTTCTGTAAACTTCCTCTGCTGCTCCTCCCACTGAAGTTCAGAGGTCTTCTGATTTGAATCTTATCAGCCTCTTTAGACAGATGGGCTCCATAACTTGCGTTGTGCTCCTGTAGCTTCCCGATAGCGTAGCTACAGCCTGTGTTTGTTTTTTTAGCCGGTTAGGTGACTTTGTGTTGTCTTTAGGTGTATCTCTCACCCAGGTTCAGGAGTACTGAAGGCCACACTTCAAACCCCATCAAAGACGACAGAGACAGACAGGTACAAAGAGGCAGAGAGCGAGAAAGAAACAAGAGTTAAGAGTCAGGAGGTTGGTGGCAGAGGAGCGAGGAGTCGCATTGGGAGAAAAAAAATAGAGAAAAGGAACGGGTCAGGCTCGAATCAGGGGTTATACGAGCCGAGTCCATGTTTGTTTCCATATGCGACGCAGGCCCAGCTGGTGAAGGACCGTAACTCCATGCTGCGCCTGACCAGCATCGGGTCAGACGACGAGGACGACACCGACGGCGGAGAGCGGGAGCGGCCGGTGAGCAGCAGCTCCGAGCACCACCGTCGTGTCCAGATGACCTGGACCAAGGAGAAGACGGCCCAGTACAGAGCGGCACACTCCGGCTGCTCCACACCCGAAGGCTTCAGAGACATGCTGAGCATCAGGCCGTGAGGACGGATAGCGATGCACTAATGTCTGATCGCAGTGGCCTGGAGAGGGGTGTGATTGTGTTTTATTTTTTTTTGCTTTTCTTTCAGGGACCACTCCAACGTCAGAAGGATGCACACCGCTGTGAAGCTCAATGAAGTCATCGTGAACAAATCCCACGATGCCCGGCTCGTCCTGCTCAACATGCCGGGGCCCCCGAAGAACACGGACGGAGACGAGAACTGTATCCTTTCCATTTTCGGAAAAATATAGCTTGCATTTAAGATAAAAGCACCTTCGTCTGTATATATGTTTTACTCAAAACTCCCCTAGTAACAAAATTTTAGCTTCATCTGTTTCATTTCAGGCAAGAAAATGTTTTTTTCTTTTATTTTTAAATAAATTCATTCTTTGATTGCGTCTTTCAGTGTATATTGTATAAAAAAGGAGCAAATTGTTAAATGAAAAGTCTCTTTTTATCAGATTAATCGATTAATTGTCAGAATAATTGATTTACTAAAGTAATCGTTAGTTGCAGCCCCAGTTCTAATACAAGCTGTAAAGTTTTAACTCATGAACCTAGACATGGAGTTCTTGGAGGTTCTGACGGAAGGATTGGAGCGCGTCCTGTTGGTCCGAGGAGGCGGAAGTGAAGTCATCACCATCTACTCCTGATTGGACAAGACACTGTTCAACAAGCAAGCCAATCATGGAGAAGACAGGAGATGGGTTGGTTCTGTGTGGTCTGCGTGGGATAGACCGTCGCTGGCTGCAGCATTGGTTGTCATCCCACCAAACTTTTCATCTTCACTCATTTTCTGCCATGATGGTGGTTTCTACTCCAATTATGTTGACTTGAGGAAATGCCAACACAGTTCCACGATTGAGCAACAAGAACCCATAGCAATCATGTGTGTGCATGTGTCTGTGTGTGTATGTGTGCGTTTGTGGGAATTGCTCACCTGGAAGATCTTTGATCTGTTGAAGGGACCAGCATTTTGTTCGAAGCAGGTGTGTTTAGGCAGTGGATCAGTTAAAGTAAATATGATCGGTCTGAAAACAATGCAGTCGTTCCTCCAACGAAACTCAGGGTTTGCTTTTTGTACAGAATGTATTTTGGTTTGTTAGTTTGCTACGTGAGACCTAAATGTCTGGTATCAAGAGGAGTATTACTGATTTTTTATTATTGAGTATTATTATTATTATTATTATTTCGGAAGGCACATAAATGTTTATTCCAGAATTACACATGGAGCAAATAACAGTAAAGTTGAGAGTAAAGCAGATAATCTCGTGTATCGTTTTCCATCTACAGGAACAGATGAACACCAAACTCAGCATTTATTTTGTAGACATTAAAGCTCATGATACAGCAACTTTAAAATCAGTTTTGTTGCACAAATGTTTGACTTTGGTATTTGTCTGAAACTAATATTGTAGAATCTCTGTTTTTTTTTTATTATTATTTATTTACCAAATTCAAAATAAATTCCTTTTGGGTTTCTCTCATTTATGAACCAGAATATTAAATTTAATGCAGACTTAAGCACAAATTAAAAATTATGTTTTCAAAAGACACATTATAGTTAATTATGCAATTGTTCTTAAACGTTAATGGTAGGTAATAGTAAAGGTAGATGTTTTGAAGAAATCATGTGAAGCAATAATTTGAATCAACAGAAAAAATTTATTCTTAGGACCTCCAAGAATATTATTTTGTTTTAAAGTATAGATGTAAAATAAAATTTTCTTGGGCCAATTATAATGACAGCTAAGTACACTCTCCCACCCCCTATACAGACACACACACACACACACACACACACACACACACACACAGAGAGAGAGAGAGACTCCTACCAATTTCGTTCCAGCATTTAAAGAACAAAACTTTTTTTATGTGAATAAAAAAACGACTTTCTTAGAGGCACATATCATTGTCGATTAATCGTTTAGATGCGATTACCGCGCTGATGGCGGTTGGTTCGGTTGCTATGACGACATATCTGAAAAGAAGGGCTGCCTTTTTATTTTGTTAAATGTTTATTGAACTCCATGTAAAACCAAAATGACCATTGACAACGTGATTAGAGGTTTTGGACCTGTAGCTAGCCCGGTGGAGTGCATGAGAAGAGATATCGGCATAACTCCTTTTTATAAACTATCAGACTCGTTCGTTATAGCTTGTGTTAGCCTCAGAAAGACGAGAAACGAATAATAGTGGTCAAGCTGGACCGTTGTGGCACGAACCACCGCACTGCATGTTGGGTAAATGAGGTATGAATGTGATGTCACATGTTTGATCTCGCTTTGTTCTTCGAAAGAATATCAGCAGTTCGAGCTTTATATCCTACAACCATCTCATTCCACACCTCAAAATAACCCCACTCACGTTCTGCTTTATGTGTATGCGCACATGTCTGTATGTAAAATGAATGCTTGTGATTTTAATGTTCAATTTTAGAATCTTCTAGAGATGTTTTATCCCTCTCAAATGCTATTTTTTATTTTATTTTCATTGTTGTGCAAGGATTATATTATGTTGATTTTTATTTCCTGAAGATGATCTCGCTTGTACATAAGGGCAGAAGACCTTAAGTTTTATCTTTTTTTAAATTACATTATTATAAAAATCATGAAAAAAATGTTGCTTAAAAAATGGGAATAAAGCAATTTTAAAGAAAGACATTGCTGTCTATTTTTGTTTGTTTTATGAATCGGGAAAAACTTAGTCTTCTGTGAAATATGTAGTTTTATGGCCGAGTTTTAGTTTTATCCAAATATACTTTTTACTTTGAAATGATGCAAAGAATATAGTCTTAAACGGATCTCATTTGTTTGAAACTTTACATTTTAACATAATTCACAGCCTTACTCTTATTTTGAAACGTTGACATACTTTATCGGCCTAACGACGTCACTTCCACGAACGCGTACAATCAGGAAGCCGGTGCCATGTTATATTGGTTGAAATTGTGGGCGAAGTTCTGCTTAAAAAGTGGGATTTAAAAAACAAAACAAAACGTGATTCAGATTTCGGGGTGAGGATGGAGGTAAGAGTAGTTGGTTTTGAACATATTTCATGTAGAAATAAAAGATTAATAAACTATAACACAGGATGTTTGGTCTTCACAATCACAATGATGGCCTTGTTGAGCGGATCAGCTGGTCTGATCTGATTTATTAGTGTCACTTTATTGAAAATGCTCTTTTAAAATTCAGTTAAAGTGCTTTTACAATTAAAAAGCGAACTTGAGGGTCTGTAGACACAACGTTTAGTCTTAACAACTTAACAATGCTTGAATGTGGTTTAAAGTGATTAAAGTCTCTATCAAGGACTGGCCAGCCTTAGTAAGTTATCTTATTCGAACTTTTACCGGTCATAACACACATTTTTTAGTTTAGTCACCAAATATGTTTGCACGGATCCAGTGAGGATGTAGATTAATTAATACTCCTGTTTCACTTTCAAATTGTTAAAGCACTCCGATAAACGGCATCTGAAAAATATCTTCCTTCAAATTTATTGTCGAGCCATGGTCAATATGTAGCAAAGGGATATCTGGCTCTAGTACCTTCTAAAAGGCGACTTCCGGTTCGCGCTTTCAAAATTAAATGAAACGTGAAAGAAAAAGATAAGCTACAAATTGAGAAAAGGGTAGGAGTGGCTGGCCTACTGATATTACTCTGGGAGTGTACTGACCTCTCAACTAGGAGGTCATGAAAGCCCTGCCTTTTTTAGTCAAAAGACAAGAGAGGACAAAAAAGAAAAAAAATCCCCTACAAAAAGTCATATGTTCTATAATACATCTTGATGAATAGACAAGACAAAAGTGGAACTTGTTCCATCCATCATACTAATGGTACCAATATTCAAACATGGTGGTGGTAGTGTGATAAGCTGTCGCTGGATGACTTGGAAAAATTGATGCAATGACATTGTCTGGTTTTGGGTTTGTGTCCAAATGGATTGTGATTGAATCCAATAAAGCAAAAACAAAAAGGGGAATGTTTATGAAGTGGCCTACTCAAAGTCTGGGCTTGATTTGATGCATGATTTTCATCAGGCTGTTCATGCTTTAAAAAACCTCCAGTGAAGCTGATTTGCCAGTTGTTAGGTTTAGAAGGCAGTTAGTTGTTTTTTTTAATCTGAAATATTTACGTGACAACTTTTTCCACGCTTTAAATGTATATTTCAAACATAAACCCATGACTGAATTAAATAAAAATAATCATATTCTTAAATGCCAACATTGATATTTATTTCTAAATCATGTTAAATTAAATTGAAACTGGAGCAGTTTAGAAATAATCATGTCGAATTGAATATTCTTGGTACAGAACCATTTCCAATTAAACAATTGTTTATATGAACTCAAGCTTAGTTTGTAGACAGTGATTGTGGACAAACATTTGACTAGTTTTAGGTGCTTTGTTAAATGTCTGGTATTGTAGATGTACCAACAGTGGTTTGCTACTTTTTTTTATTCCTCTTTGGACCCATTTTCCCAGTTTTTTCAACATTAATAACTTTTGTTTCTGACTTCTTTATGCAGAATCTTTCATTTCTTTTTTGAAGGAAAAGAAATGCAGAACTGTTGCAGAATTGTTGGTGTTTGTTTGTCCAGTTCATGCAGCTTGCTAGAACTGGAATTGAAATAGTCAAATTGACAATTGGGATTAAATTCAATTTCAAAAATACTTTATTGATCCTAAAGGTAAATTAAATGTTGTTGTAATTTATGTTAATTTAAATCTAGCGCATGGAAATCTCAATCCTTAAAGCCAATCATCGTATTATGCATGCCAGGTTCAAAGTTGCTTAAATCCGTTTTCGTCCCGATTCCTGATGCAATTTGAATCCCAAATCCCTTTTGTTGCATTTATTTGTTTAAAGTAATGTAAGCATTTAATTGTAACCAAATAAATTAGCCAAATACCGTATGGTTTGGTTTGGTTTGGTCTTGGGAGGGGGGGGGTTATCGATTGTTATTTTGAAACCTTCACCTCACATCCGGTTGTTCTTCCGCGTAACTTTACCCTGCCGTCCTCGATCCACGTCTCGGGAATCCATTGAGCATCCTAGCCCGGGCTAACACGTCGCAGACACGGCGGATTGCTCGGTCTTCCTCCGCCTGTCAGACACCTTGAACCGTTCCCCCACACCTCTCGCGGCTACATTAACATTTCTATCGGTTGATACTCTCGAAGGGAGTCCGAATGAAACGCCCAAGGACGGACGGACAGACAGACGGGCTCCGGGGCTGGCGGTGGCGGTCTGAGTACCGCAGCCTTGCGGTAGCGGTGTAGCCAGGCTAAAGGGGCTAAAAGCCGCGGTGTGGGACAAGTCAGCAAGAAAGACGGTTAACGGCCACGCTAACCCGGCGGCTAGCCTCGCACAGCGGACGGTTTATTTTTGGCACGGCTGCTGGGGGCAACACATGCCCAGTGTTTCCCCCACATTGTCAGCAGCAGAGCTGTCAGTGCGGACGGAGCAAGCAGATACAGCTAGTGTGGTGACGGCGGAGGGGGGAACTTGTATCCCCATTAGCAGCTGCCTGAGGAGGCTTCCACAATATTTAACTGCAAAACCAAACAAAGAGAAGCGACTGGTAAATGCTAAGGCCCAGCTGAAAACATGGACCTCAATTTTTACTCGGATTTAACAGACGGAACCGGTCAGCACGACGCTGATCCAGAGTTCTTGGACCCGCATGCCTTCAATGGATTTGACTCTGACAGCAAGGTGAAAGGAAACAAAACACACAGTTCCTGCAGCAGTCAGTAACACTGTCACTTATTTTTTGGCTCCTGTTTTTACAATCAAAGCTAAACATCCAAGTGAATTACTAGTTAGTATTTTTAGGGATTTTCTTTTTGTTATCGTTTAGCTTTTTTTTTTTTTTAAAACAACAAAAGCTAACCCATTGTTGTTTTAAATCTAGACTCTCTCCAAGGTTTGGTGGCAGGAAAAATTTTCACATGGTGCCATGAACCTTTTGTCATGGTACACCTATAAAATTCAATGCGTTTTGTGTTGTTTCAACATAGTTATAAGCTATACTACAAATTTCCAACCTGGACTTTGGCTGAGCCATGTTAGCACACAAATATGCTTTAATAGAAACTATTGTCGCAAATGGCAACAAGACGCAATCTGGATGACAAACGTCTTAAGTTTGCCCCTTTTTTTGGAGGATAATTCTGTGTACAGATACGTCATAAGTCATTTTTATGTCTGGTTCCTGTTTTTTTTTTTTTTTTTTTTTTTTTTAAAATGTTTTTTAGTTCCAGAAAAGGATGTTCATTAGAATTTCAAGTTTATTGATCTTTGAGAATGTGTTCTTGCATTATATATGCTATTATCTTTATAAAATGGCCGAAAACCAAAAAAATCTTATCGTTTATCTGGGACAATTTATCACGTTGGAAAATTTGGTCTGGGAAAACTTGTCAATAGCCCCGTCACAATAACAAAGGATTCGTCTAGCCATGTTCAGAGTACTTTTTTTTTCACCAGATAAAAAACAAACAAAACAAAACAAAAAAATCTTGCAATAACAATGAGGAGGCTTTTGCAGAGACTTTTAAATCTGTTGTTTTTTTGAACAGGCAGTGTAGTTTGACATGTGGAAATTACATACATGGCATTTAATTTACAATATACTTACAAATATTGTATCTAGGCAGTTGTTTGCAATATTGCACAAGTTAACATCTCAATATATGAAATTTGCTGAATTAAAATGAAATGGAAAAAGATGGTGAAGGTTGTCAATATCCTTCCCCTCTTCACCCCCAAGATGGCGGCACTCTGCGTTTCTGTAAGGCAAAGTTAACACTTTTTTTGTTGTTGTTTTGGTTCCTGTAAAAAAAGGGGAAAAAAAAGCCAGGATTAGTTTGTAATAGGGGGAACTTGTGGCCTCTAACTCAGTTTTCTCCTGTGTGTTTCAGTTCCCTGGCGGCAGCGAAAACTACCTGTCGATTCCTGGGTCCGGCCATCCCTTCCTCTCTTCCGCCGAGGTAGGGGGTCTGCCGTCCGTCTGCGAATGATCAAAACAAGCTGCAGCTTTTCTCCTGGTGCTCCCAAGCTATTGTAGACGCCTCAAAAAGTCAAATCTAAATGCTGTTTTATTTGTTTGGGATTTTTCACTCGGTGTGAGTCATCGGATACAAATTTTGAATCGACGTATAAAAAGCTGCAGCAATGACTCGCCTGAGGATCGTTTTCATATGTCTGAGTCGTGACCTGTCCCAGGTGTTTTCTCTCCCCGCACCTTTAACGCTCTGCATCACTTTATGTAGCCGGGCTCAGACGTGTGGCTTCAGTGTTGAAAGATGTCGCTTCAGAGCTTCAGTCTTGGCGTCGTTGGCAGGATGGAAAAATACGACTGAGGTCGGAAGTAAAATGAAGATGAGAAGTTGTTGTTTATGTTGAATTAATGTAACTTTTACAAAAATGATTCAAATTAAAAGCGGATAAAGAGCAATTTAAATGAATTTGTGAATTTCATTATGCCCAATTTCATCCAAATGTAAAAAAAAATAGTGGGAAGAAGATGACCCAAAACTCTTTAATGACCAAAGAACAGGATAATTTTATTTTAGAAGACAATAAATCTGAGACCAGATGAGGTCTTAATTCTTTTAAACTCAAGTTAAACCTGTTCACTTTCATATTTTCAGGTATTTGTGTGTTCGGACTGAGACATTGTTTTGGATTAAAGTTGAGACATTCTGAATGTCGTCTGCTTCTTTTTCTCTGGGGGTTTCATCTGTTTTAGATATGGCACTTTTTGATGTCAGATTACATGAAAATATGCGATTCAAAGCACAGAGAATTTTAATTGATGTGGTACAATTCAGTATTAATCAAAGTGTTAGTGGGAGGGATTTGCCAGACCTTCAGCAAAAGTTGGACTTAAAAAAAAAATCCCGTTTAGGGCTCTGGTCCAAGGCTCAAGAAATAATCTGCACGTGATGAAAGAATGGACCGTACTAGCAGGAGGCACGGCCTGAATACCGTGTGTGTGTGTGTGTGTGTGTGTGTGTGTGTGTGATTGAGAATTTGAGTTTTCACACTTGACATTTCAGTGGATTTGGTTACATTGGGAACAAAAATGGCAACATTTGTTACGTTTTCAGCAGCAGTTTCCTGCTGCACTGTGTCAAATGATACAAACCTTTGAAAAACCTGTTCCCCTCCTCGTCTGTAGGGGCGCTGCTCCAGGAAATTCCAATGAAAAGATTCCAACTTGAACAACTTTTTTGTTTGTTTTAAAGTTTAAACAAAACCCGCTTTTGTCTAAACATCTCAAATTGCCCTTTTTGGTTAACGACAGCTACTCTTACGATATTGCGCGCAGAGATGGAACCAATCTTGGTTTTTGAGAAGAATCGCTGGCCTGAGCCATCATTTTTTGACCAAATTAAATACATTTTGCCTTCTCCTGTTGCCGTTTCGCATCTCCAGACGTTCCACACCCCCAGCCTCGGCGATGAGGAATTCGAGATCCCGCCCATCTCTCTGGACCCGGACTCGGCGCTCACCGTGTCCGACGTGGTGTCTCATTTTGGCGAACTGTCGGACGCCGGCGGCTCAGACGGCGTGGTGGTACCGGGGAACGCCGTAGTGGAAGGGGACGACCCGTCCTTCGCTGCCCCCTACGTCGGCGCTCCCTCGCAGGGCTTGGAGCACCTGACCCTGGGGGTCATGAACCAGTCGGGAGGAAGCGCTCTGCTGGGCTCCTCGTTGGGGATGGTGAGGAGTTTTTATCATTATTATTTTTTGGTTATTCTAAAGATCTTCTCTACCTTTATTCACTCCGGTTTCATCCGTTCCTCAGGATCTGGGCCACCCCATTGGGTCTCAGTTCAGCAGCTCATCTCCGGTGACCATAGACGTCCCGTTGGGTGACATGGGCCAGGGGCTACTGGGGTCCAACCAGCTGACCACTATCGACCAATCAGAGCTGAGCGCTCAGCTGGGGCTCGGTCTAGGAGGAGGCAACATGTTGCAGCGACCCCAATCGCCCGAGAATCCGTTGTCGGCAACGGCGTCGCCCACCAGCTCGCTGCAGGACGACGACATGGACGACTTTAGACGGGTGAGTCTGAATCTTAAATGATCCAGGGTTTCATCTAGGATTCTTTATAAAAAGTGATGGTGGGCTGGGAGGTTGTGATGACGCTGCTGCTTAAAAACCATCATCAGGGAGACTTTAAGATGTCAATAAACATGATGCATTAAGGCCAAACTATATTAAGTAGGTCTACTGTCATTCAGGTGCCACATACGTTAACATGAGGGTCTTTTTCACACACTTAAACTAAAAATACATTCAACTTAACCTCCTTAAAACCTTTCTTTCACCATTTCTCTCTCTCTACTTCAGCCTTTCGTCTCCAGTTTCTTCTGTCCTGAAACCAGCGCAGTGCACAGCAGGCAGTCAGGCTGGAACCAGTAGTGTTGGTTTTTTAAGATGAAGTCAATTTAACGTTTCATGATAGTTCATTTTATTTCCAACTCTGATTATGGTTAGTAATTTGTAAATAATAGCGTGTGAGGCCAACGATCAGGTGTAATTTGTTTGCACCCACACTCGCTCAATTCAGTGCGTCAACTGTAAACCCAGCTCAGTCCATTTTTACTGTTACTAGTGTATAAAAGACCCTACTTAAAATAAACCCTGTTTAGCCTGGTTTGGTTGGGCGAGTAAAGCCTGGTGGCCCGCCAGGTTTACAATACGCTGGCATACGTTAAAAAGTAGGTTCGGTGGCTTTTATTTTGCTGTGGCAGAGCGCCACGATCAATTCCATGTTGAGGAAATCCTGTGATTAGTTTCATCTCAGAACTTTCCAGACTGATTATTGCTTTCCTCCCCCAATCAGAGCGTGCTGGTCGAGTCTCCGGTGTCTCTGGCTGTTTCGCCCGGTGTCATCTCACTCGACCCCTCCATGTCGGAGTCCCCCGTCTCTGCGTCCACTTCCAGCGTCTCGTCGGCCGTCGGACGGAAAGGAGCAGCAGCAGCAGGTGGAGGAGGAGGAGGAGGAAAAAAGGGGAGGAAGAAGAAAGACCCCAACGAGCCTCAGAAACCCGTTTCGGCCTACGCTTTGTTCTTCAGGGACACGCAGGCGGCCATTAAAGGCCAGAACCCCAACGCTACGTTCGGAGAAGTCTCTAAGATTGTGGCGTCAATGTGGGACAGTTTGGGAGAGGAACAAAAACAAGTAGGAGAACTTTTTGTCTTTTGCGCAATCGGATGCTGCAGAATATTTGAATCAGTCTTGATTCGTGGTGCTGAATGTTTTGACTTTCCTTCAGGTTTACAAAAGGAAAAATGAAGCCGCAAAGAAGGAGTACTTGAAAGCACTATCAGAGTACAGAGCCAACAAGAACTCCCAGGTACGTCTGAGTTGGAGTAGGACTGAAACAATTAATCGTGATTAATCGATTATTGAAATGATGCTCAACTAATTACCTAATAACTGCAGACTCAAAAAAGGGCATTTGCTGATACTTAGTTAGCACTAAGTAACTTCTAAAAAAAAATACTTAAATTTTGCATTTAAAAAGAAAAAAACTCAGGGAACAGCTGAGCTTTTCACATTCTTGAGATGTAAATGATCAAATGTTCACTAGAAGAATGATGTTTTAGGCAATACAAAGTTTATTTTCTCATTTAAAAAGGAATTGAATTATTTACTTATTTACATCTTTTAACGATTGTAAAAAGGCTTAAATGAAAAACATGCAGAATGTGTTAAGTTTTTAAATTCGATTAATCGTTACAAACGACTAATCATCAGAATAAGCAATAGATTAATCGATTAGCTAAAATAATCGTTAGATGCAGCACTGGTTTTGAGGTGACGTGAGAAAAAAAATCTTGCAATTTGTAAGCAGCTCTTTTCTCCTCAGGCTCCCATTGAAGTCATGGAAATCGAACCGTCGCCGCCGCCCGCTGCCCCCGCTCCTCCTCCGGTGGTCACACAAGCCTCCACTTCGAACCCGCGACCCTCCAGGTCCCAGCACTACAACCCCGAGGAGAACACCATCACCAACATCTGCACCTCCAACATCATCCTGGACCTGCCTCACGTCACCACGCGGTCCCGCACCGGCGCCAAGCCCCCGGCCCCGGCTCCGAGCCCCGCCCCCAACCCTCCCACCGTCACCAAGATCATCATCAAGCAGATGCCGCTTCCGTCTGGCGGCATGTCCGTCACCAGCACCACCGCCTCCTCGCCGCGCCAGCCGCCCCCACTGCAGCAAATGCAGAACACCCCGCCGCCGCCCAGACTGCAGCAGGCTCCTCCCCCTCTGCAAGCCAAACCTCGGGGTGGCGGCGCAGCCGCGGCCACCGCTCCGCCACCCCTGCAGATCAAAGTGGTCCCCTCGTCGCGGCAGCAGGACTCGGGCACGCCCATCATAGTGACGGCAGCCGGCGACGCTGGCAACACGTTGACATCCCCGTCGGGCGTGACGGTGGAGGTGGGGCAGCCGGACGCCGTGGTGATGGCAGGGGAGGAGGTGGCGGAAGCGGAGGAAGGGGTATGCTGCTGTACTTTTGATGCGTACCTGAGTTATTCTGCATGGTTTAGATGTTCTGTCACTTTGTCCGCTGCTCCAGATGGAGGTGGAGGTGAACGTGACGCCGGGTCCGAGTGTGACCGCCGCGCAGGCCCCGAACATCTGCGTGCGCGCCGGATGCAACAAGCCGGCGGTGGAGAGCGAAGACTGGGACAAGGAGTACTGCAGCAACGAGTGTGTCGCCACACACTGCAGGTACTTGCACACGTCGTAATAAAGATTAATTAATCTGTTGATTAGAGTTGAAGCGATTAATCACGATTAATTGACTTAATCATTATTATTTGAGAGTAATTGCAATTAATCAGATTAATTTACTAAATTAAGATTAACTGTGATTAATTGTTTTATCGATTAACTGGAGAAAACAGACTAAAAAAAATGAATTTGCTAACAGAACAATTTACTTATAGCAGAAATAAAAACCAGAAATGTACAAAAATATACATTTTGCATCAGATGAAGAAAACCTTCTTTGTAAATACGTTTTACACAGAACTATGGTGACACAGCCTTAGTTCAAACCTGAAATTTGATCATTTTTTTCTTCCTTTTTTTTTATAAAAACCTGAAATAAATGCAGGAAACGTGTCAGGTAAATGATATTGTCGTTGATAGGTTTTAAATTATTTCAGGCTAACCTCAAGTGAAATATTACTAAATATTTCAATTCAAGACAGGCTGTAGCTTGAAGTCTGACTCTGTAGAAAGTAAAACCTACAATTAAAACCATTTGTTCGTCTAAACGACAATATTGTCGTTTAGACATCTTGTATTATTTGTGGTTGCATCTCTTTCCTTTCTGAGGGTAATTGGATGTTTAAAAAACAATTTTGTAAGTTCAAATTGCTTTTCATGAAAAATAAGTGAAGTTTCCTTGATTCTGGTTAGCGAAACCTTTTTTCCCATAAAATCACTCTTGAATCATTGTGGAAATGTGCTACATGAGGATGTTTTGATTCTGTTTTTTGCACAGTTTTCATTGGACTCGCTTATTTGGACAAATCCCCACACAAAACGTTGACATTACATAGCACTCAGGGTAGCTTTACCTTTTCTAGAAGTCCCAAAACCTTCAGCCATGACTGTGAACAGTAAACATCTCTGCTTGATGTTTGTATCATTGTCGCCATCTGCTGGCGAGTCGTGGCTATTTCAGTGTTTATGTTGGTGTTTTTGCAGCCTGTGGGGATGGAAATGTTTATTATAAGAAGAGAGATAGATGACTTGTGTAATCTGAGGTGCAACAATAAATGCGAATGAGCTCCAGTACTTATAAATAATAAATGTATTTTGTACTACAAAACTCTGCGAAACACAATGCTCCATGGCTGCAGAGTCATATCTTACTTTCGTCTATTTTTTTTTAATCGCTGGGGAATTTAATTAGTTTAATCCAAGTTTTTTTTCAATGTATCCCGGCTTAAGGCGTCAGGACTCCAGAGTCATTTTAATCGTATTTCATTTTCAGTACTCTCCTCACCCCCCGCTGTTTCTTCTCCACAGAGACGTGTTCATGGCCTGGTGCGCCATCCGAGGGTCAAACTCCACCACCGTCACATAGAGAATGGAAACGATGCTACACAAACAGGACTAAATACTACAAATGAACTGCGAACAAAACACGTATGACTGACTCGGGTGTCGGCTCGTAGGTGGTTTGTTGTTGTTTTTTTTTTTGTTTTTTTCTTACACTCGCATCGTCTCGGGGACAAGAACAAAGACCTCACGGTGGCAGGAGGGTGGAAGTTGCCTCCGGTTTCCTGTTTGCAAGCACTGGATTCGTTCACACAGACGGATGGCTAACGCTGCTCCACGTATTTCATGTTGATCATGTATTGTGAATTGGAAAAAAAAAAAAGAGAAAAGAACTTGATAAAACGAGGAACATTTTATATGAACATTGTGGTGTTTTTAATTATTTTCAAGAAAAGAAAACATAAGGAAAATGACATGTAGAGGTGGGGGGGGGGACCTGCTGATGCATTTGTTTTATTCATCTGTGCTCTTCCCTTTACTGTTACAAGGACGACGCATCATTGTGAACGAATTCTGGGAGTTATGGACGATTCGGTTTTCTTTGTTATCTGTGCTAATGTAGACGTTTGGGGAACCGACAACCAGTCCAAGCACAAACCATCTCAAGATCGTGCAAGAAGGAGTTAAACATGGCGGGTGAAAAGGGAACCTGCCAGAAATGGGATTTTGTCAAACGCATTTTTAAAAGACACTTTTTGACCAACTTTCCATAAGTGAACGGCTGCTGGTCAGAAACACAAAACGGGTGCTAACGTCTGCTTCCCCCTGTACATTTGAGCTTCTGGAACATGTGCTGCGTAGTTTGCATATAAAGATTTGTGATCATTTCTGGATGGAATTAGGAAAACCAGTATGAAATAAACACACCAGCTCTAACAGCAGCGTTTGCTGTAAAGGGAATACATTGTAAATTTTCTTTTTTTACGAAAAAATTTTACCCCATTAAAGTAATATGTGACAGAGTATTAGGACCATTGCAGATTGAAAAAAAAAAAAAAAGAAAATTTTTGCCCAAAAATCTAAAAATTTCTATACATTTTTTAAAACCTCTGTTGAAAAGATGAAAATTAGCAAATCTAAAATTTTGAAATAAATCTTAGAAATGTACAACTATTAAAATTTCCCTTTTTTTGAGAATTTTTTTTGTCTATCAAATTTTTGACTTTTTAACTCTCCCAAGCTCATTTAGACCCCACAAGCTTTTTACAATAAGTTTTTTTTTTTTTTTTTTGAGGGGGGGGGGGAGCCGGAAACTGACGGTCTGATGGGACAGCGATCCACCCTCCTCCCCCCATCCAAACTTCCCTGCTTCCCCGTTGTCTGACCGTGACATCCGCCGCGGTACTACTGTGTGTCGTGCTAAGACTGCACAAGGGTTGTACTGAAAAATGTCCAACTTTTCTGGCAATCTCAAAATGTTTTGGGAGAAATGTTCTCTTTTCTTTTCCCTATCTACAATGGCCCTTACCACACCATAGAAATCAGTGGCGGGTTGACTGAGGAATAAAAGGATTTAGTTGCTAACCAAAAAAAAAAAAGTTTCCAGATGGATAGGTGTGGTCTATTGTAGATATTCTGGCAATGTTTTTAATTATGAAATAAAAATATTTTATGTTATAATATAACAGATTTTTTTTATTACACTTTGGTGTTAACTTTGTTTTTGTTTTTCCCATTTTCTCAAATTATTTTGATTTTTCTTTTTAATTACTTTATGCAAATCATGAAAATTAGAGACTCCAACAACCAGAAATGCAAAGCAATAAATAAATATAAGAAATAAACAATATAGGAAACGATCAGAACATAATTATTTTGCATGTATTTTTGAATTTCATTTGAAATTATTGAATTTATTTTAAGGAATAAAAATTAGAACAATGGAGAAAACCATAAAATTAATCAGTAAAATATATATATATATATATATATATATATATATATATATATATATTTTTTTAAGGAAAATCTGATTAGTATTTTAAATGGATAGATGATTTTAAAAGAACAAAGACACTATTGTTCCTCCAGACTCCACAAATGTACACATTTATGGAAACAGTCAAGTTTAAACTAACATAAGCTACACATAAAAACATTTTTAATTTATAAATGATGTTTTTAAGACAGATTTTAAATATAGATACATTTGCTGTTTTTCTGTAATTAAAATAACCATTTTCAATAATTTCCAGTGCTCTCTCATCTTAATATTTGTGCTTTACTGCTATTTCTGTGGATAAACGGCTTAACTGCAGTTGTTTTCCTTAAAAATGCTGGTGAGTCTGATTTCGCAGTTTGTATCGCGAGATTGACGTCACCAGATCCGTTTAATGATTGTGGCGGGAAGAAAATCTACAACGCGCTGTGGCGGGAAAAAAAGCAACGTGGTTAAGACAGGAAAGGGGGCGCTGTTGTGCGGCGTGTACTACAATGCCCCATAAAAACAAATGTAATGACCGACATAACGTGAAAAAAATTGTTTACTTAAATGATTGTTCTTCTAAATAAATTAAAATAATAATGTCCATTCAAGCTGCGTAAAGTTTTATAGCAATGTTTATGACAGTGATGTGTTAATACTCGAAGGGGGAGGGAAAAGGAGCGCAGGAAGAAACGGGGGAGGGGGCTACAAGGAGTTAATTACGACGGGGGGAGGATTTACATTACACTATAATATGCACGTTTTTAAGTAATAATGCTTATAACTTAATTTATTTTAGTTACACGATTGCTTGATTTAAAGAAAAAAAAAACAACAACTGTGAAATTGTAAGGCAGGCTGCAGCATCTCTCCGTGGTGTTTGGATCTCGGCAGGCGTGGAAAGGGAAGAAGTGCGTTGTTGGTTGACACTCGCCGTCATCGTTATCCGGCCTGCTGTGAGGCGAAGCCGGGAGCTGGAGTTTGCTGAAAGGGGGACTCACCATGGCAGTAAACCTGGACAAGGAGGCTTACTACCGCCGAATCAAGAGACTATACAGCAACTGGAAGGTGATTGTTATCGATGTGACGCGCGTGTCGGAGTCAGGGAGCCTGTTGGAGTTTACCATAGTTGTAAAAAGTGAGCTGCTGAACCGCTAAGTTAGCCCATGGTTTTATCTATGGCGAGTGTTGGTGTGTATGTGTTTGAGCCCGCGACCCTAAAAGCCAGCACGGCATCAGTAGTAGCTATACTGCCCAGATACACGGCATGGAGCCCCCTCGCAACTTTCTGAAAACTACCCTCTTGTCTTATCTGTCCGTCAGAGTGGCTAGCTACCTCATGTTAGCACACCAGTCCTCACATTCACCACGTTAGCTAGCCTGCTAGCCGAACGACCTAACCTGTAATGGTGTTACGTCTGCTCCCTTGATAAACAAATCACATTAAAGGTCTAAATGCATATATAAATGCAGCAAAATGTCCGCACCGGTCTACGGGACATTAAGCAAACCGCAGGTATATTTAGTTCATGTCGGTTTACATCTCCAGTGTTGACAACATGCTAATGTTAGCAGGCTAATTAGCATCTCAATAACATTCCAGTTACATGGTCAGGGACCACGGTGGGTTCTTTCATTTGGTTTTCCTAAAGCAGTTTAATTACTTTACGCTGTATTTTTGCTAGTTTTGTTGTAGCATTAAAAAAGTTGCAGCCTTTCGTTATTTTTCTTTTTCTGACTACCTAAAGGTGAGGGAGAATGTGGCGGGGGTGAGCAGAGTGTTCATAGTCTGGAGCATAGAGTAATTCAGCACTCATTCTACCTCGGTTGTTGCTGTGCACTGCCAGCCAGCTGGCTGAAAATAACCCCAAGAACTGTGAAATTGTAATAGAAAAATAGGAGCTACCCTAATAAAATTTTTGTGTCTACTGTGTTCATAGAATATGGTGAAAATTGCCCTTATTAGCCATTCATCAACACTTCTCATACTTTTATATTACGTTTGCATATTGTAACTGTGCAGCCTCTGTTTGTGAAAGGTCCCCTAATGGGTTTCAATAAAATAGAAAGAGAAATGCCAGAAAACTCGTTAAGCCTGGTGGTTGTAGTGCTCGGCAGTCATTCATCCAGCTGCCTGTTGTGTTTTTGAATTATAAAAATGTTGAAAATTATGTGTTATTGGAAGACTTATATCTGACCACCAACTATAAAGTCTTAAAAACTGCAAATGTTTGGAAAAAAAAAAAAAAAAACCTTAAATGAGAAATGCTAAGCCTGGTGGCCCACCAGGCTTATAATACTGGGAAACCCTGAATACCTTGGCTTGTATTGCTACTCATCATTGGTGCAATGTTTGGAATATCCGGCTTATTTTCCCAAATTCCAACCAGAACATTCAACTTGTGCATTCCCACATCCAAGCTATGTCTTTAGGCACAAATCAAATGCAGCATCACTCTATAAAGACCAGAACCATGTGCAGTAAGAATATGTATTTCAATACATATGACTTTAAACCATTATTTTAACTCAAGCGGTCTTAATAATTGATTTTTGGTTTTATTTAGAGCATTTTGTCTAAAGTTGTATCATTCGGCTTCGTCACGTTGTGCGTGTGTCCGTGTGTGTTCTCCAGAAAGCAGAGGATGAGTTCGGTAAGGTTGACGCCATTGTGGTTTCTGTGGGAGTTGATGAGGAAATCGTGTACGCCAAGTCCACAGCCATACAGGTGAGTGCAGGCCTCAACAACCAAACCCTGCATGATACCACCAGCGACAGTTAGCAGTACTTAAGAGTCCTGAACACAAACTTTCAGTCTTATCTCTAAATTACAGTTTAGCTCAAGTCTAAGCTCTATTCCCGTTTTTCTTTTCATTTACTTAGACTTTGTTGTGTTCGTTTAATCTGATTATAAGCTGTTTTGTTGATTTTCTTTAGACAGTGGCAGCCTTTTCCCTTCTGTTTTCACTGTAGTCCTTGTACCAGATCACACACGTATGTGCTTTTTTTGTTGTTGTTTTTTTGTTGCTGCAGACCTGGCTTTTTGGCTACGAGTTGACCGACACCATCATGGTGTTTTGCGAAACCAAAATAATTTTCCTGGCCAGTAAGAAGAAAGTGGATTTCCTCAAGCAGGTGGCCATAACTAAAGGCAATGAGAACGCTAATGGAGTGCCGCCCATCACGCTACTCACCAGGGAAAAGGTAACAGAAAGATGTCTGATTGGTTTATGCCTAATGGGACTTTTTTTTTCTTTGTAATTGGAGTTTATTCTTTGATTTGATTATGAAAAGTCTCAGTGTTGTACAGGCGGTTGTTCTTGCAACTATTGATGTAAATTCATACATCATTCCCAAATTTTGAGCAGAGTTGCATTTTCACCAGCCATCGCAACTTTTCCGAAAAATCTGACCAGTCACTTTAATGTTTAGCATATTTCCTACTTTTCTAACTTAACTTCCTGTTTCGTGACGTTTTTTGAAAGCCAAAAATGCCAGATGAAAACATAATGTGTGATGCTAAACTGTAACATTTGCCTTTCTCTATTTTTTAATTTTTGCAAAAAACATTTTGAAATATTAAGTTAAATGGCAGATATGGGATTTTTATTTATTTATTTTTTTTTGCACATTGATCTCTCCCCAAGACATGATTTTATTTGTACCAAGAGTGATATTTTAAGAATGTAGTTGAAAATGTTGTTTGAATTTTAGATATTAACTGTTTTAAAATCCTGTCCTTTTTTTGGGAAGGTTATTTCTTCCCAAATCTTAACTTTTTTGTAAGATCGTGTTATGGCAAAAGTAAAGCGCTCTCCACCTCCAAAAAAGTAGCTTTTTGAAAAAAGTGCCACAGAATTAGTAATTTTAGGCCGCAACAATCACAAAGAACATAAAAAAAAATTCTGGGGAGACTGTTTTATTCAAAGAAACTACACTCAATAATAAGCTGTAATAATAAGAGTAGACTGTTGAGCTTGAAATGAGACCCCATTGATTTGTGTGTATTTTCTTTTGTATCCTGCAAATCCTGTGCCGTCACAAACCACCATGTCTCTTGTGGTGCGCCTCTTCCAGAACGAAAGCAACAAGGCTAACTTTGACAAGATGATCGAAGCCATCAAGGGCAGCAAAGAGGGAAAGACGATAGGCGTGTTCAGCAAGGACAAGTTCCCCGGGGAGTACATGAAGAGCTGGAACGACACGCTCACCGCCGAGGGGCTGGACAGGGTGAGGCGCCATTCGACAGGCTGAGTCGTTCGCTGAGGAGAGCGAGGCGACGCGTCGTTTGCTCAACGTTTGGGTTTGTGTGGCGCAGGTGGACATCAGCGCTGTGGTCGCCTACACGATGGCGGTGAAGGAGGACGGAGAGCTCAACCTGATGAAGAAGGCGGCGGCCATCACCGGAGAGGTTTACTCCAAGTTCTTCAAGGAGCGGGTCATGGAGATTGTCGACGCAGATGAGGTGAGATGATGGACGGCGTTGGCATCAGTGTGTGTTTTCACTGATCACTCACTGGCTCTGAATCTTGAATTTGCTTTCTGGAGTTACATTGCAACTTTAGATGCACTGGGCTTTTCCCCAGTGTATTATAAGCCTGGCGGGCTGCCAGGCTTATAATATACTGGGGAAAAGCCCTTCGTTCAGCCTGTGTAGAATAAAAGCTGTAGGAAGTTAAACACATCCCTAATTCAATGCTTCTGGCTTTAAGTTGTTACTCTAACACACACCTTACACACAGTCTCAGAGTAGTTCTGCTGGACGTTTCTCTGTAATCCTCTGTTTTGCTTTCCTCAACAGAAAGTTCGTCACAGCAAGTTAGCCGAGTCGGTGGAGAAAGCTATAGAGGAGAAGAAGTACCTGGGTGGGGCCGACCCATCCACGGTGGAGATGTGCTACCCTCCCATCATCCAGAGCGGCGGCAACTACAGCCTGAAGTTCAGCGTCGTCAGGTAGACCGTCTTCCCCTCTGCAGGGACTCATTGGTTTCTGCCATTTTATGCTAGCTAGCGCGACAGAACTAAACTTAAACCACAAACTGAAAGGAGGCGATGGAGTTGAAGGATGTAGTGTACAAATAAGGCCACTAGATGTCGCTCAAATCGAGTGGATACCTGCCTGTTTTCCTTAGATGATGCCAACTGTTGTTGGCTGAAAACTAAGATTTGTTTTTCTAATTAACTAAACTTCTCCAACCTCTAATTCTGTGACGGCAAGAAGTATTTAACCCATCAGTCCTTCCCGTTTCTTTTTTTTTTTCTCCTTACCAGCGACAAAAACCACATGCACTTCGGTGCCATCACGTGTGCCATGGGGATCCGCTACAAGTCCTACTGCTCCAACCTGGTGCGCACGCTCATGGTGGACCCCTCTCAGGAGATGCAGGACAACTACAACTTCCTGCTGCAGGTGGAGGAGGAGCTGCTGAAGCAGCTCAAGCACGGTGAGTGTCTGAAAACGCTCTCAGCTTCTCTGTTATTACAACTGAAGCAGTAAAAACGTAAACCAGTGACATCTTTTCCTCCGCAAGGCGTGAAAATCTGCGACGCCTACAACGGCGTCATGGAGTACGTGAAGAAAGAGAAGCCGGACCTTGTGGCGAAGCTGACGAAGAACCTGGGGTAAAGGCAGAGCGGCGTAGCCTCCTCTCAGCGCCGCGTTACACACCTTCCACTCGCTCATGTCTGTGTTTTCTTCTCAGCTTTGCCATGGGCATCGAGTTCAGAGAAGGCTCTCTGGTGTTGAACGCTAAGAACCAGTACAAACTGAAAAAAGGTGAGCACATGAGCTCTACCGTTGGGTTTTACTGCACTGCATCTTTGCTAACACCTGCTGTCTCCAACAGGCATGGTGCTGAGCATCAGCCTGGGCCTCTCCGACCTGATCAACAAAGACGCCAAGAAGGAGGAGCAGAAGTACGCCTTGTTCCTCGGTGACACAGTTCAAATCAATGAGGTGAGGTCTTTTTTTCTCAATTTCATAGAACTTCCTCAAAGTGAATGTTTTGAAGTCATCGTTGCCGCATGAAGTTACGAGTTTTTCTGTTTGACTTGAACTCGGGCGTTTTGTTTGGCAGGAAGAGGCCGCCACGATACTCACTCCTGTCAAGAAAAAGATCAAGAACGTGGCCATCTTCTTGAAGGCAGGGTTACTCTTTGTCTCAATCTTTTTCTTTATTCTGAGTAAGAAAAACGGATCACCAGTAGACTTAGACTTATCAATTGTTTTTTTGTTTTGTTAGAATGATGATGAAGAAGACGAGGAGGAGGAAGGTGACGACGCTGAGGAGCTGCTGGGGAAGGGAGCCCGGAGCGCCGCCCTGCTGGCAGACAGAACCAGAGTGAGTTTGGACCTCTGCGTTGTTCCTCACCTGACTGCTGATTTAGTGTTTGCTCTGTCCTGATGATGTGAATGTCTCTGTACTCTATCAGCTACTTGGAAAGGTAAGTATTCATTGTTTTATCCTAAAATCTCACCAGCTGAACCGATTCAGTGATGTATATGACAAAAAAAACCCTGCTGATGGGAAAGACTGCCATTTTGATTTCAACAATCAATTTTTACTTGTTTTCTGTGTTTCCAAGTGTTTTTTCCCCACCACATATCTCAATACAAGTCTGTTTTCTGCATGTATGTTGTGTTTATCATCTTAAAAAAAAGAATTTGGTTCTTTTAAGCAATGATTTTTTTTCTTCTGTTTTATTTTGCAAATGAAATGTAGAACGAGATGACGGCTGAGGAGAAGAGGCGCGCTCACCAGAAGGAGCTGGCCAACAACCTGAACGAGGAGGCAAAGCGGCGTCTGACGGAGCAGAAAGGAGAGCAGCACATCCAGAAGTGAGTGTTGGGAGTTTTGGAAACGTTTCTTCCTCTCATAAAAGTACCTTTGCCTTCAGATCAATTATTCGACTTCGATTCATCAAATTTGATTAAATTAATTGATTTAATCAAATTAACATTTGTTAATCAATGTTATCGATTATTCATAAACAGTTGATTAATTGTGATTAATCAAAAAACAATGTTATCGCTCACTAACGTGTATCAAATTAACATTTGATTAATCAATGTTACTGATTAATCAAAAGCATTCAAATAATCACGATTAATCAAAAATGTATGTTATCCATCATTAACAAGTATCAAATTAACATTTAGATTATCAATGTTATTGATTAATGAAATATAGATTTTTCAAGATTTAACTTTTAGAAAATCTGGATTTTTAATTTTTTTCCCACTCTGCGTGTTTCCAGAGTTCAGAGTGAGCCAAAGTGTGGAAACAAGAATAATGTTGAAAAGTTAGAAATCTCAGCATGATGATTTTTGAAAAGTTCTTGAATTTCACTGTGGGAAAGCCTGAACCGTCCCTTATTTCCTCCCAGAGCCAGAAAATCAAACGTGTCGTACAAGAACGTCTCTCAGATGCCCAAAGAAAAGGAAATCAGGGAAATGAAGATTCACATCGACAAGAAATACGAGACGGTTATCATGCCCGTTTTCGGTATTGCCACGCCATTTCACATCGCAACTATTAAGGTAGCCTCATACTTTATAATCTATACTCCAGCACTTTTTAAAATACAAATAATCACTTTATTTATGGATTTGTGTCTGTTTTTTAATGTTTCAGAACATTAGCATGTCTGTAGAGGGAGACTACACCTACCTGAGAATCAACTTCTACGTCCCCGGCAGCTCTCTGGGGCGACAGGAGGGAAACATCTTCCCCAATCCTGACGCCACGTTTGTCAAAGAAATGTGAGTATTTCTACATAAGAATAATGCTCTACTGTCTGTCCGCTGTAGCTGACGATTAGTTTAGTAATCAATTATTCAGACGATTAATCAGATAAAAAAAAAAAAAATAGCACATTCTGCAAAATTTTCATTTAACCACTTAGGAAATGCTTTAAATATGTAAATAAACAATGAACAATAAATAGTTTCTTTCTTTTTTTTAAATATAACATTTTATTGCATGTTGTTGCCTAAAATGTATCAAGATTCCCTTTGTGAATTTGAACCAGGTGAAGTTAAAATATTTACAGACATAAATATTTCTCTTACATTTAAGATAAAGTTGTCTTTATCTTATATGTATACATGTATTTTGTACAGTTTTGACATAATTCCTGCTCTGAATGTGTCGTTTTTTTCATCAAATGATTGCTGTTTGAGTCTCCAGTTAACGATTAATCGATGAGTTCAGCAATTGATTCATCACGATTAATCAATTAATCCAGGATTGAAACCTGCTGCTTTTATAAATTTGAATAAAATAGATTTTTCTCTTATCAATGACCTTGTACGCCCCCTCTCTCTTCCCTCTGGCAGCACGTACCGGGCGTCCAACCTGAAGGTCCCCGGCGACACGTCGGTGCCGTCCACCAACTTGCAGAACGCCTTCCGCATCATCAAGGAGGTCCAGAAGCGCTACAAGACGCGGGAAGCCGAGGAGAAGGAGAAGGAGGGCATCGTGAAGCAGGACTCTCTGGTCATCAACCTGAACCGCAGCAACCCCAAGCTCAAAGACCTCTACATCCGGCCCAACATCGCCCAGAAGAGGATGCAGGGCTCGCTGGAGGCGCACACCAACGGTACGGAGGGTGGAAGCGTCGCGGCGATCAGGTTCACGTAAACCTGACGGGATGATCGATGCTGAGTTCTGTCATTTTATTTTTCCCCCTCAGGTTTCCGTTTTACGTCGGTCCGCGGCGATAAAGTGGA
The DNA here is from genome assembly GCF_001443285.1 of Poecilia latipinna. NCBI lineage: Eukaryota > Metazoa > Chordata > Actinopteri > Cyprinodontiformes > Poeciliidae > Poecilia > Poecilia latipinna. The sequence goes on along the minus strand of NW_015112763.1, from coordinate 38,712 downwards.
CATTCTTTACAACAACATTAAACACGCCATCTTCCAGCCGTGTGACGGGGAGATGATCATCGTTCTACACTTCCACCTAAAGGTACATTTAGTAACTCCTAATGTAAAACGGAATGAGCTGGCAAAAGTACTCAACTCGATTTTGGCCGATGTGATTTATTTAATTATTTATTTTTGACTGAAAAGCTGCTGAATATTGTGACAAAGTTGCTACGTTTGCCACATTGTGGTGATTTTCGGGCCTTTTCAAAGTAAGACGAGATCGGCTGTTTGCAGATCACCCAAAATGAAGAAAATGGGTCCAGTTTATTTTTTTCTGGAATTTTTTTTATAAAATATAAATACAGGTGCAGTTGGAGACAGCAGGTTTAAATACTTTACCCCGTTTCTTCTTCCCTTTTTTTGTCCCCTTGCCAAAACCCTGTTGGATTCTCCTCCATGCATTCTTTAATTCTATCACAAAATGGTTGCTAATTAGCCAACTCCAACCAACATCTAACCTTTGACCTTTTGGCTTGTCCCCCAGAACGCCATCATGTTTGGCAAGAGGCGTCACACGGACGTGCAGTTCTACACCGAGGTCGGGGAGATCACCACGGATCTGGGCAAACACCAACACATGCACGACAGAGACGACCTGTACGCCGAGCAGATGGAGCGCGAGATGAGGCACAAGCTCAAGTCGGCGTTCAAGAACTTCATCGAGAAGGTGGAGACGCTGACGAAGGAGGAGCTGGAGTTCGAGGTTCCCTTCAGGGACCTGGGGTACGGAAACGGGGATCCGTGAACTATAAGGAGATGAATTTAGTTTGAAAACAAGGAGGTGTGCTAACAGATGTATGTCCTCAGGTTCCAGGGCGCCCCCTACAGGAGTACCTGCTTATTACAGCCAACATCCAGTTCCCTCATCAACGTTACAGAATGGGTGAGAACACTGAAAGGTTTGAGATCTAATTCTCATCTTCTTAAAGGGGCAGTATCATGTAAAATGTACTTTTATGACCTTTACACCATATTATGATAACATACATGGAGTGTTGCCTTGATTATTTTATGAATGTTTGAGAAATCTTGTAAACTCCATGGCAGCCATTCAGCCTTGCAGAACACCTGGCTGGACCTAGCCCCGCCTTCGAGGATGAAACTCCTCCTCGGAGCTGCAGTGTCCAAGTTTCTGGCTTCTTATGCTCCTTCAGACTAGCCAGCAGCAATTAGCAAACATCTGATAAAACTGAGCATCTCATTATAGGACCTACTTCTAACAACTGAAGCTAACATAGTTACTTGATTGTGTTATAAAATGGCGCTGTGCCTGAAAAATATGTAATACCGCCCCTTTAAAAAATGATCAAAATCTTTTCTACTTTTAGCCGCCGTTTGTGGTGACTCTCGACGAGGTGGAGCTGGTCCATTTCGAGCGCGTTCAGTTCCACCTCAAGAACTTCGACGTCGTCATCGTCTACAAGGACTACAGCAAAAAGGTCACCATGATCAACGCAGTGCCTGTCAACTCCCTGGACCCAATCAAGGAGTGGCTCAAGTACGACGCAGTTCAGTTGACTGTTGACTACAGATCTTTTTATTTTCTTCTCTTTTTTATTCATTTTCTTTTTGTGTGTTTTTTCAGCTCGTGTGACATCAAGTACACAGAAGGAGTCCAGTCTTTGAACTGGACCAAGATCATGAAGACCATTGTGGACGACCCAGAGGGTTTCTTTGAGCAGGGAGGCTGGTCGTTCTTAGACCCAGAGAGCGAGGTGAGCTTTAGTGATTAAAACAAACTGGATTCATTTTAGTACTTAGATTCAGACTTACTTTAACATAATTGCACAAAGCCACAACAGTAGCTGCGTTTCCATTGACTGTATAATTGTGTGATTTGACTTGAATAAATTTGCTTTATGAAATGTTGGATTCATCCAAAGCCAGTTGGTACATTTTGCAAAACTTCACTGAAAATACTTTTTTCCTCTTCACACAAGTCACATAATCCACAACTGAATGTTACTACTGGCAGAAACGACAGGAAGTGACAACAGGAAGTGGTTGGAGGATCATGTTTTTAATAACTTACTTCATGAACAAACTTATTCACCTGTAACCTTAATTTTGTTTGTTATTTTATGGAAACACCTCAATTGCAAAAGTGTTTTTTTGACATTAGCAGAATATCAACAAAAGTTTTGCACTAATTTGTAATGGGAACACATAACAAACTATTCTAAAATAACTAGAATAACTATTATTCAAGACATAAAATATTTCTAAAAATATGAGGCAACAATCAAAATAATATTGAACTGTTTCGACTTTTTGGGAGAAAATTCAAGTTTCCTTTGGGTTTTATTGACTTCCTCCACTCATCTTCCTTTTTTGTTTTAGGGAAGCGGCGCAGAGGAAGACTCGGAGTCCGAGATGGAGGACGAAACATTCAACCCATCTGCTGACGAAGAAGAGGAGGAAGAGGAAGACAGCGACGAAGACTACAGCTCGGAGACAGAAGACTCTGGTACGATACTCCTGCTCCACGTTTTGGTCAAGGTTTGTCTCGCCACTATAAGGCACGGTTGAACTCAACTTCCTGTCTGGCTGCAGATTACAGTGCTTCAATGGGCAGCGAGGAGGAGAGCGGCAAAGACTGGGACGAGCTGGAGGAGGAGGCCAGGAAAGGTTCGTGTCTGCACCTGGTTTCCATGGAGATCACACTGGAAAAACACAAAATTTTACCAAGTAATTTCTGTCCAGTACATGTTCCACTGGCATATTATTTCACTTATTCCTTTTTTAAAGGAGAACTTATATGTAGCTATATCTTTTTGATCAATATATAAAAAAATGATTAAAACAAGCTCCTATACTTGAAAAGTTACTTGCAAGTTAGTTTTGTTTTATTTCAAGTCTATTAAGATATTTGCATTAAAAACTATACCAATATTACTTGGTAAGGTTTTGTGTTTGTGCAGTGTAGTTGCTTTTGGTTGTTAGTTATCTTTAGGTCAGGTTACAGTCTTTGAATATTTCCCTAACTTCCTGTGCTGTAATGACAGCAAAGATCAAAATCCTTTAAATCTTTACAACTTCTTTTAAACTTCAGGTAAATGAGATCTGTTTTCCAAATGAAGACTGTTTAGAGACACACCAAGATGGAGACTGTTGACCACAATCGGCCAGTTTTCACCTTGATCGACTTGTTGGACACTCAAAAATGGGGTCTGGTCACACTCTTCGGTGCGGTCACTGATACCGAGTAAAGAAGATTGTCTTATAGAATCAGAGATATCAGATATTTTTGCAAACAGCTGAGGCTGAAAATCGACAACGATTTCTGATTAATGCAGTATTGAAATATTGGTTGTTCTACTAACAAGATTACAAACCGTTTTCTGGGCTGAATGGTTAAAGAAAAGTAATTTGTGGCGTAATCCTGCGACTATTTTTAATCTTCCTCAGTCGTCGAGGTAATTGGTTTCTCCTTCCGTTCTGCAGCTGACAAAGAGAGCCACTATGAAGACGAGGACACTTCCAACAGGAAGAGGAAGGCACGCTCATCGGCCCCTCATAGTAGTAAAAAGAAGCGGCGGTCCTAAACTGACACACACTCTCACATACACACACACACACACTGCCAAACCCATTTTACCCTCCTGCCATTTTCCTTTTATTCCCTCCCTGGTTTTTTTTTTTTTTTACAAAAATCACACACACACACACACACACACACATTTTCAGACAAACAATCTGTACATATACGTAGAAGGTCTCCCCCCATTTTTCTTCGTCCCTTTTTTGGGGGGGGGTCTGTGAAGTTTCTTGTGACGATGAAAGAACCAGCAGTCACACTTCATTCTACAGCTTTTCATCATGTTCATTCCTGACTTACTCTGTTCTTCAGCCAGCTACTATTTTTGGTTTTGTGTGTGTGTGTGTGTGTGTGTGTGTGTGTTCATGGGTTTTTATTGCAAGTTGTTTTCTGTTTAAGATAAAATTGGTTTCTTAATATGATGGATAAATAATAAAAGATGGCCTGTCATCCCCTCTGCAAAGTGTTTTTATATGAAAACTGAGAAACCTGTGATTCTTCATCTCATTTTTTTCTCCTTTTTCCTCTTTATGAAAATGTGATAACAAGCAGGAGGATTCACCTTTCCTGATTGTTTTTGTTTTTCTAATGGGCTTTGTAAACTGATGTAGTTATGCACATACACACACACACACACACACCATCCTCCTCACACTTGTCCTACGTTTCCCTTTTTGTTGTATCAGAATAGATGTACTGTTGATTCTGAAAATCTGTTTTTTGTTTTTGTAATAAAATTAAAAGAAACTGTAGTTTGTTTCCATTGGGGTTTTCTTCAGCTTTTAAGGTATATAAATAGGATGAATTGGCCAAGAAGTATTGAGTTGTGTGTGATGGGGAATGAAGGGATCAGATTTGAGTCCACTTCTAGTTAATGTGAGGCTGATGGATGAGGTCAAGCAGGAAATGTCTGCCAGGAAGAGGGAAATTAATTATGACGTTTGCAGATGATATTGCGATTGTATTTTGAGTGGGGAGCCAGAAGAGAGCCTGAGATATTGAATGTGTGCTTGAATGAAAGATGGTGAAGCTAGTAACGAGAGAATAAGTATGAATACGGGACAGAGGTGGAACGGTATATCATCTGCATAGAGGTGGATTTAACTGCCTCAGATTAAAACATGGAGTGGAGATGGGTTTCAGGACAGTGGCAGCATACAAAAAATAAATCAATGTTAGTGTAATACAAGAATCTTAAAAATATTAAATCAAGATGTACAAATTTGGGGAAAATTAAAAGTACAAGACAATTTTTGGTTGCCTTGTTTTATGTCCAGGTGCTCTTGTAGGTCAGGCTCTTTCTAACACAGCTGGGTAATTTTATTGTTTAAATGCTATAATCTACAAAATAAGTCTGTAATATTTCAATGACACCCCAATTACACATATTAAATGTAAATAAAATTTAATTTGTACATATCGTAAAGATTCTTGACATAACAGATGAAATGGGTCCAAGTTTTCACCCTGACAAACACCAGCAGTAAAATCAAGGACGAATCTGTTCAGACCACTGATGACACGGTTCAAAACAAGGATGAGACATGCTCTGTAGCGGAATGGTAAGAACCTAGCTTCTTTTATTGTCTTAGGATTTTTCTACTTTAAATCTAAAATTAGGTGGTCAATGCTATGACAGTGACTTGCTTTTTCTAAACAACTTATTTTATGGTGTTGTAGCCTCATAGTTGCTGCCATTTCTTCCTTGAAAATGAGGTTTTTAATCTCGATGGTAATGTCTTTACCAGGTCAGCGGTTTAACTGCATCATAAAAATTATTTATCCTTAAATAGTTTCCGTCAATAGAAACGTGGCTTTGGGGGCGGTGGCGTATCAATCTTACTTCGGATGGAAAATGACGGGAAACGTCCGCCATTTTGTTGATGGCATTCAGCTCTCCACGCGCCGTATCACTCAGAACAAATCCGCGTTGTGTGGCGCCATCTACCGGCTCCACGCAGCGTCACAGTGGCCCAGCGAGCCATCCGAGAAAACCGCTGCTGTGAAGTTGAAGTCCATGTGGATAAAGGTGGGATTTTTATTTATTTATTTTCAGGAATACAAAGTAGGTGTTTCGTTGACTGCTGTAGAAATATTCTTACTTTTACATTACAAACATTTCCTGTAAGACTGAAGACTGTTTAGAAATTGTGAAATAGAATAAAAAAGTATTGGTACAAGACCGAACGTATCTGGAACGATCCAGCCAAATTTGAAATACCGTAATTCCGCGACACTTGGCGCTATCGGAAAAATTCCAACGGTTTCTAAAAGGGAAGACGTTGCGCTTTCCAGCCAATATTGGGTTATTACGGTAATTTCACCCTGTGAGATTCCTTGACTAATTGAGCAAATCAGACTATATTTTAAAAATAAAATTCTGGTGAGAATCACATCTTGTTGTTACAAATAGAAACTCAAGGCTATTGCAGTGAAAATAACAATTAAATGTTACATGTTTATCCTTAACCAAGAAACTCAAGCTCACATTTTGGCCCTAATAAACAGAATCAACTGTTTCATCTTAAAATAAGTAAACATGAAACTGGTGTAAACACCGCAAAATGTGAGGAGGTTCAAAGGTTACAAGTATTTCTGCAATACATTGGAGTGAAATGAATCATTCATGCTGTGCAAAAATGACTGATAGGTACCTAAAGTACAGAGGGTGTGTGCCCCAGCAGAATAAACCAGTTACACATGCTGCTGCATAAGTTTCATTTTATCTGAAAAGCATTTGAAAAAAGAGTTTCTTCTTCTATGAAACAGTATGATACCTTTTGTTCACCTGCTGTGAGAACATGTTTGTAATGTCCCCATGTACTTGCAGCTTGTGGTTTTACTGGAGGTTGTGTAAGACTTCCAAAGAATAAAAGAACATCTCAATTTCCTGGATACTCTTTAGAAAAATGTATGAAAACATATTAGTAAAATTATACCTGTGTACATCAACTTTCAGCCTCTGAGCTAATTCAGTTTTTTCTACTAGCTTTTCTCATCTAGTTTCAATTTTACAGCTGATATTTATTAGTCGGCTGTCATGTTATGTTGTACTAATTATCAGGTGCAACGACTTCCTGACTTGATTTATTGACAGCAGTGATTGTGAAATATTTGGGCATGATTGTAAAGAAAACATTTACACAGAATGGGCAACGCTTCTTTTCAAGCCTGGGTCTCTTCTAGAAGCATCTTTTACAAATTGGAATATTTAGTTACATATTTAGCAATAGTTTGAGAGTCGTTGATTTTGGTTTGCTGTAGTCAAAATGCAGCTTGACTCAGATAAGACAAATTCTTCAAATTTAATCTTGGATCAGGTTTTGTATAATAATAATAAAAAAAATGGATGTCACTGTGACATCCAAAAGAAACCAGCGTGAATAAAATTGAGACCCTTTGCTATAGAGGCTCAATCTTGCCTCAACTGAAAATAAGTTTCCTCTGATATTACCTCTTACAGCCTTTTTACTATTATTGCTTCACTGAGATGAGAGAAATCATCTGCCTTATCTGACTGTATGTATAGATATCTATATCAATATAAGACATATATCTAAATGTGTGTGTATATATATCTTAAAATATATACACACATTTTCTCTTAAAGCCTACTTTTACAGGAAAACAGAATCTGACCTTCACTTCTGAAGAAACACAACTTATGTTTTGTGCCATCTGATCTTTCAGGCGTGAGCTGATGACGTAGAACAGCTGATATATTTATTGTGAAGGCACAATGAAGAATGCCAACAATGTTACTCAGAGAAATACTATGATAAACAGGACAAAAGTATTCAAAAAATGGGGCGGGACTGTCATAGGTTGTAATAAATAGCCTCGTCTGAAGGTTCGGTCAGCTGCACACCTGCTGGAACTCTTAACAGGTAAGAAGATTAAATTGTGTGTTAATCTGTCTTTATGTAATGTTTGGAGAAAAAGAAACATAAATTTATTATTCATCTATTTCTTTAATTTTTAAGTTAAAATCTAGTTGAAATCCATTTTGACAGTTTTTAAAGATATTCACTGTTGCATCTTCTAAAACTGATTTGATTGTTAAACCTTTTTTGCTGGAGAAATTAATTTAATGTAAGATCAACTTGTTTGGTTAAATATGTTCTTTCATCATGAAAGAATCATGTTTACCACAAACAGTCAAACTAGTTTCACAGAAAATGTAGCTCATCATGACCCAGAATTATACAGTGTTACATTTCAGGAAACCAAACGAAGAGTTGTGACCGGTTTCTTTACGACTGTTTTGTGGTTCGAGTCGTCATAGAGACAAGGTCGTCTGGTTTAGGAACCTCTGGGTGTCATCTGTAATGTTTGCAGATGACACACAGTGCTTTATTCGGCATCTGCAACAAAGACGGCTCATTTCATTAAGCCAGAAACATACATTCAGTCTTACCTTCCATGTTTTATGGTCATAATCCGTGTCAGAGAGAATATTTCCACTTCACTCCTGAAATTTGTTTTCCGTGCATAGTCCATGTTGGCTATGTGATCTTGTAAACTTGTGAATATATATATATATATATATATATATATATATATATATATATATATATATATATATATATATATATATATATATATATATATAAAAGTTAGTGCAATTATTATTTGAGGAATGCATTTATAGTTTTAAAGTTTCTGACATTCTCTTTTCTAATTAAGGTATTGAAACGGCTGTGAATCGTTTATTAACAAGTGCAAAGAAGACATCTCTTCCATTTGGAGAGGCCACAATGGAAAGTAACTCAGGAGAAAGCGTGACCCCTGACCTCAGTGCAGAGACACCTGACGAACATTCAGTTCTTCTTCACAAACCACGCATTTCTGAATATGTGCGAAACCAGCCATTGTCCACCAACACAAAGCTGTTTTCAGTGTTGGCCTTGTTGAACGCACATGATCCGGAGTCCAAGCTGGACTTTCAAGACTGTCAACAAATCCTCGGACCGCCTGATCCCAGCCATGGAGAGCCTCCCTTTGAGGAAAGAATGGAGCCTTTTTCCTGCTTCATCACGGTGTCCAGTGAAGCCGTGCATGTGATAAACACAGATGTGGCCAAGAGCTGTTTGGAGCTATTAGCTGACCTGAACATTAGCAAAAATGTTATAGTGAAGGATTGCATAGAATTACTTTATGGGGATAAAGTCCAGCCGCATACAGTCAGTTCCCTCAGAAATGTACTGACAGGGAGCAATGTGGTGGAAACCAGCAAAGATGTGTCCTTACGTCTGACTAAAGAAATAATGGGGAAAGACAGCATGGCGCTGCGAACGACGACTACAAAAAGTAGCTCAGAAAGAACTGTGACCTCAAATATTAATCAGACGTCATTCCTAGACTTCTTCTTCTGTCTTTTTAAATCAGACATATTTGTATATGTTGAAGACTACCCAGATTCCGACAACACAAAATTGTTCTCTATCTTGGCGCTGTTGAACGCGTATGTTCCAAACTCTTACCTGCTCATGGAAAAGTGCCAACAGATCCTTGACGATTCTTCACTTGAAGAAAAAATGAAGCCATTCCTCAGTCTTGATGCATCCAGTCAATGTCTGTGCTTGATTCACCCAGATATTGCAAATAGATCTTTGGAGCAACTGGCTGACCTGGAGATTTCCAGAAGTGCCATCACATCCAAATGTATAGCTTCACTTTGCGGAGACCAAGCAGAACCTTTCATAGTCGAATTGATAAAAAAGCTACTGACAGAGAGAGAAAAGAAAGAGAATGGCAGAAGTAAGTTCTCAACATTGATAGAAGACATATTGACAATAGAGGGTCCTTCTGAAGCTCTTGATGTATTAATAGAGGCTTCCCAGACATTTCAAGACAAATTCATCTATCCTCAAACAATTGCTCGCTTGTATTACCAGAAAGACATAGACTATGAAGAAGCAGAACGCTGGGCAAATGAAGCTATAAGTAGAGATTCGAAAAACTCCTATACTGCTGACACTCTTGGACAGGTGTATAAGAACTGGTTAAAGGAAAAAACCACATCACACAATGAAGTCAATGATATGGCAGAGAAAGGCTTTAAAGCTTTCAGAAGTGTGGAGAAGAAAGCTAAGGATGAATGTGATGATGAAACAAATTCGTTCAACAACCGAGGCCATTTTGGTTTTATTCAAGTAGCCAAGATAGTTTCTGAGAAACATAAATGTTACGATCCATTCAGGGAGACACTAAAATCTGAAGTAAAAGAGAAGTTTGGGTTTTTTGAATGGTATCTCAGCTACTCCAATCTTGGCAAGCCTCACAAGACAACTGTAGAGCCAGATTTCTTTTGGAGAGAGGTTGCCTCTTGCTATAAAAAATACACAGCGGAAAATGCAGCTGATTCCACCAGCTTCCCAGCTCTTCTCGATTGTCTGAATCACGGCCTTTTCGTGTCGAAGGAAAAACGAGCTTTCAAGTCTGGGGTGACTGAGAAAACACGGCCACAGCTGGAGCAAATCCGAGATTATTTAAAGACTGCTTATAATAAAAATGTAGGTGATGTCAAAGTGGCAGAGAGGTACATCCTTTCAAACATCATCCTGAGCAACAAGGAGCCTCACTCTCCTCAACACGCCTTGGTTAGAAAACTTCAGAAAATACTTAGGAGACACATGTTTACCGTGGTGAATCAAAGACACCCAGAGTTTTACCTTTTGGTCCTGCTGTTGTTCTGGCCAGAGGAGCAGCTTCAAGACCAAACCTTGGAGGAAGCAAACGCAGGAAAAGAATCTGAACAACCATCTTCTGGTCTGAACTATAACCTGGAAGAATATGTCACCCTAATGGAAAAGGCTTATCTTGAAGTCTATCACAGGTACCTCCGAGGTCGTTACCTGCTGCCACAGTTTTTCCTAGGGAAGGGCTCTGGACTTAGCAGATGGATCCACAGGTCTAGACTGGATGCGGCGGTGGAACTCGTGGTGGATGCAGAGCTTGGTAACGCCCCGAACAGAAACAGAGTAAAAAGAAAGAAAATCAATGAGATGTGGATGAGTTGGAAGGCGTGGCAGCTGCCACAAATCCAAGAGCTACTTCAGCCACTCTCAGACGTGACCTGTACAGTGCAGTCAGACGTAAAGGCGACTGTTAGTGTTGGAGGGGAGAAAATTAAAGTCAGAACAGAGTGTAAATCTGGCACTTCGGCAAAGAGCCCCGAGATTTTTTATCTTGGCTTCGATATCATGGGTCCTGTCGTCTTCAAAGTGCCAAAGGAATAACCTCTGAGGGCCCCTGAAGACGTCATAAAGGTTCACCAACAAAGCAGCAAAACGACTCTGTAGATGTCAGCGTTGCTTTTGAATCAGAAAGCATTATTCAGACATGCTTTAAACACCGTCTGTTTTTTTTTTTTTATGAATATCCTACATATTTCTTATCTTGGTTTTTTAAATCACACGACTAAATATGTTTGTGACACAGTGTGTGTTACACTTTTATTGACTTTTGACAAGTGTGTTAAAAAGCTTTTGTTGTTAATCATGAATGAATTTCCCTTTTTTTATAACCATTATTCAAGTTGTTATCATTAAACAATCACAAATTGAAGTGAAGATTATTGAATAAATGAAAAACTATTAAATTGGTTGTTCTGTCATAATGTTATATGAAAGGGCGGATGTCTGCAGAGAAGTCATAAAAAGGAGGTCATGTTATTGGTCTGGACTGCTTGTAAGTTGTTTTGTGCCATAAATATGAGTTGTTTATTAAGTAAATAAATAAATTAATAATAACAAAATACTGGGTCTTTGTGTGTTATCACCTTAAGTATGAAAGATCTTTTCCTTTTCAAAATTTCATGGATGGTTCAGTGTTCATATTATATAACATCACATATCTTTTGTCTTAGTATCTTTATACAGAAAAGGGAATAATCACATATCATAAATCATAAAATAATCGGTAACGCTTTATTTGAAGGGGTGTGCATAAGACTGTCATGACACTGTCATAAACATGACATAACACCTGTCATGAATGTAAAGAAGTCTTTATGAATGTTTATGACAGTTGTCATGAAGTGTCATTCGGTAAATAATGACACTTTTAATGCAAAGTTGCTCTAAAAGTTGCATTGAAAGTCCATTAAAAGAGCTAACTTTGCATTAAATTGTCTTGTTTACAAAATCATGCAAAGTTGGCACTTTTAATGGACTTTCAATGCAACTTTTAGAGCAACTTTGCATTAAAAGTGTCATTTTTTACTGAATGACACTGCATGACAAATGTCATAAACATTCATAAAGACTTCTTTACGTTCATGACAGGTGTTATGTCAGTCTTCTGCACACCGCTTTAAATCATCAACCTAACACAATCTAACACAACCAGTTGTGCTAGCATCTATAAATTCAATAAATCATTGAATGGTCCCTTTATTACTTATAATTTATGTTTCTGAATTGATCGCGTCTAGGAACATTCGGATGATCACATGATGTCACACTCCTCTACTGGCATTTCACCTCATGTATCTCTGCACAAATAATAAACAAAGGAATCTTAAACTTTGAATCATCGCAGGGCTGTCGTGTTGCCATAGCAACCCTTAGATTTTATTTTATTTTTTTATCTACTTCCAGCTGCCTTTTGCAGAGTGAAGCTAGGAAAATAAAGTCGTCCTTTTGTCTACTGTTGCAGACATAAACAGATATTTTCTAAAACTCTCCTGTACCTTTAAATGTGTGTTTTGGTCAGATGTGACTAAGATTTAGCTTTTTGACAGGAAGGTGAAATAACAGATAAATACGAGGAAAGAACCTCATTCCCACTGTGAAGTATAGTGGAGGAACTGTGATGCTGTGGGTCTGTGATGTTCCAGGAACCTCCTAGATTACATGAGACCATGAACTCTCTGAGGCTTCATGAAACAAATACATCTTGACAATTTTTATATTTAAGTGTGAAATTATGCTTCTGCATGCAGTGAGAGATACATTTTCACTTTTTATTTTTATCAGGAATGCCAATAAAATTATAGGGCATCTTGTTATTTGGTGAAACCCCTCAGATTTTGTCATGTCTTTGTCAAATACTCTGAGTGAGATGAAAACAAAATTCAGATGAAAATCAAATCGCTGTGTAAAGCAACACTTTTAAGATTCTCTTAAAAGTGATTGTTTGTTCAACAAAAATGTAAATGTAATTTTGGTTTGTAAATAGAAGAATCAGGGAGAATGTTTCCAGCAGGAGAAAGTAGCTTTCAGAGCAGATATTAACCAAAATATAATAACAATTTTAAAAAATGTAATGACGTAAGAAAGCTTTACATTTGTTGAATTGAAACTTCCTACAATTTTGCATTAAATCCATACATTTTAAACTTTTTTTCCATAGAAATCTAGAATTTTTTTTTCTTAATCTGTCCAGGCCAAAGAAAGCAGAACCAAACCATCATTTCTAAAGAGACCTGAAATCTGTAACACAGCAGAACTATGGTTACAGGTAGATGTAATGGTTAATGGGAAAGAACAAAGAACAACGGCAGAAACACATCGTGTTTTGAAAATATTCAAAACCCGGGTTTTGAAACACGGGTTTCAAAACCCGGGGTGGGTCAATGTCAAAGTGATAAATAGCCTCGCCTGACTGTTCAGTAGCTGCACACCTGCTGGGACTCTCACAGGTAAGAACGTTTCATTCTGTTTCTCAAAATTTGTATTCAAACGTCCAAGTTGAGTTTCTGGATAAGGTTGAACGCCTGAAACAACCACGGATGAAGAGATCCCATCGATTAATCTTATTTTCAGCTCCGAAGCTAAATTAAAGGCACTTTTTGACAACTTCAAATGGACTTTTCCTCCGTGGGATCAATAAGCTGTTCTTGAGCTCTATTGCCACGACTCTATTTGAGACTCATTGCCGCTTATATTTTTGACAGTAAAATGCTGTGGGAACTTTAGATATATACAGTATTTGAACTTAAACTTGAGCAACTTAATTATTTTTCATAACTCAAAAAAAAAAAACAGCCTTAGCTTACACGCAAAAACAAACTGAACTTGCAACTGAAGTAAAATTAGCTGAGTCTGTAACAGGTCTCTGTTTATGTCAGAGAAGTTAGCTGTATCAGTTCCCCATGTCAATTGTACTTATTCTCATATTTTGTTTTTATTAAATACTCAACGCAATGAAATGTAAACAGACAGGACTGGCAAGATGAGATCTGCTGAGCGTGAGCACCAAATGCTTCTCTGACTTCTGACACTGTGTCCTCAGTTCTGAGTCAGAGGGAATGAAGAGCCAGAACAGGAAAACAAAGGACTGAGTTTCTGACAGGCAGAACTAAGAAGCTACGCCCCATCAGTTCTGCTTGGTTAACATTTTTGTTGTGTTGCTTTTTAATTGCCCATTTAATCTATCGGCAAGTTAGCTTTTCTTTTTTAGTTGTTGAAAACCTATTTATCCACTCAGAACAACACACACACATATATATATACATATTATGTAACAATCTGATGTGAGTTTAATAGATACTAGTCCCTCTCATTCAATATCATCCAGATTCATTTACTACAAGAGTTTCCATAAAGTTTAACATAAAAACTCGATGAGGAGAGGCTGGGCTGGAAAAAATGTCACTACTATGTTGTCAAACCGTTTGGTCTTTGAGCCTCATAATCATTGTTTTTCTCCACACTTTATTGTATCATAAAAATTATTTTCATTTGGCTTTTTTTTCCTCAAGGGAGCAGCAAAGACTCAAAAAAAAAAATTTGACAAGAAGATGGACGTTTTTCTGCGCTGCTGCAAACGGTCAGTAATCAGCGTCTCAAAAACAAACATTGTGTGTTTGGAGATGACGGCTGTGACCGGCGAGTATTTGAGCTGCTGTTGTCTTTCTGACACCTCAGTCTGTCCGTTCTCCTCTGACTGCTGACATCTCTGAGGCCTTTTCTGTCCCCACACCTGGCACAAAATGGACATTTGACCCCTCTTTAATATGCAACCGGGGCAACAAATTTATGGTTGAGTTATTTCCAATTCTTCCGCTTTGTTATATTACCATTTAGTGTCAATAAACTTCATGACTGGACTTACTGAGCAGGTCAGTCAATCTCAGTGACTTCAGTGAACTGCTGAGGTTGAACCATTCACTCAAAAATTTATCTGGATTTTTCTTCTGTTTTTACAGAAAACTGAAAATCTGACATGGAAACCGGACCGGCCTTGTCCACTGCTCCAGGCCGTAGGATATATGTGAAAAGTGACATTAGGGATCTCTTTTCTCTGTCAGATGTTCTCTATGAAGATCAGTTTGAAGGAGATGATCCAACGTTTACAGAACAAGAAGAAGAAAACTTTTACAGGGGGGCCCCTCCAAACTGGCTGAACTTTCACATTAACGAGCAGGAAGCATCATCTGGCACTGGAACGCTTTTTATCAAACGGGATGGATTTGAAAAACTCAAGGAGGAAATTCAAATGAAAAGAAAACTCCCTGCGATGTCCACAGTAAAACTGTTCCACCAGTCAGGAAGCGGAGGGACTACAATGGCAATGCAGGCGTTGTGGGACTTAAAGAAAACCTTCCGCTGTGCAGTTCTTACAAACTCGGCCTCAAACACCACAAGAGTGGCGCAGGAAGTGGTCCATCTTTTTACGGCAGGCAGTCTCGGTCACCAGAACACAGTACTGCTGTTACTAAATGATGAGCAGATCCTTGACAAGCTCCAAGAGAGCATTATGATGACCGTCAAGAAACAAAACATAGTCACCCACATGCCTGTGGCAGTTTTACTAAGCTGTGTGAGAAAGGATATCCTGCTACAAAGTAAAAATGTTTTCCTAAAAAGAGAGCTGTCAGAGAACGAACAGCAGAAATTCAATGAAAAGAAGAAGGAGCTCACTGAAAAGTACGGCGAAAAGATCAGAGAGTTCCACGGCTTTAACATAATGCAGACTAATTTCTCAGAAGAATACATCAACAAAGCCTGCCAGATAATTAGATCTTGTTCAAAAGCACGGAGACCCTTGAAGGCCGCTGCCTTTCTATCCTTACTGAATGCCTATGTACCAGGATCCTATCTGCTGGAATCTCAGTGCCTCGACTTCCTCAAGGAGGAAAGCAACGCTTTTGCAGACGTATCAACGAAAGACAAAATGCAGCCCTTTAGTCACCTCATTGTCACCTTCCAAGAAGATGAAAGAACAGAGAGAAAGGTCCGTATGGCTCACCCACTGATAGCAAAGTGTTGTACTGAAGTCCTGGCTGATAAAGGAGTGACAAGAAGTGACACAGCAAGAAACTTCCTGAATAATTACGACAAATATGAGGACCATGGGACGTTCCCAATATATTTGCTTAATTTCATTAAAGACATGTTGACCAAAAGAGAATTTAAAACAAAACTTGACCCAAACAGCAGCTTAGAGGTTAAGGGGGAAAAAGAGAGATTTTCAAAACTCATTCTGGATATCCAACAAGATGACAAGGTCCAGTGTGCGCCCGTCTTAAAGGTGGCATCAAATAAATTTCCTCACGATCCCTTTTTTCCTCAAGCTCTTGCTCGTTTCTACTACATAGAGTTAAAAGATTACAACCTAGCCGAAATGTGGGCAAAGAGAGCAAAGGAAAGAGATCCCCAAAATTCCTTCATCGCTGATACTTTGGGTCAGGTCCACAAGAACTGCCTCAAGAACATAGGGGAAACTTCAAACCCAAGACAAGTCTTGCTGCTAGCCAAAAAAGCTATTGAGGCTTTCAAGCATGAAGAACAACTTGCGGAAGAAGAACATCAGATGGACATCTCTGGCGATAGGACAGTTCAATTCTCAAATATGTTCAACTGCAGAGGGCAGTTTGGGTTTGTACAGGTCTGCAACCTTCTCTATGACTTACTTGTGAAGAAAAACGAACGATGGGAAGCAGTTCTTACAAAGAAGGTGTCCTTTGGTTCTGTCCTGAAAGAATTTGGAGACAACAAACTTTACAGATTCAATGATCTGGTAAACAACCTTAAAGGAGACCTTCAGAAAAAAGCTGAGTTTTTTGCAGAGTATCTGACCTTCTCAAAGCTCAGCATAGAGAGAGATGACCCTGAATACATTTCGGAAGAAACCTATGAATGTCAAAAAAAGTTTGTTGGTTACTCACTGTCAGCAGAGGTCATACCAAACACCAATCAGTGTAAGCATGAGCTTCAGCAGAACCTTGCAACAACATCTGCAGGAGTGCTTGCATGCATGGACAGAGAGTACTCTGAAGATCTACTCAAGTGTATAGCCAAAGGTTGGAAAAAAGTATGGTCAAAGACAAAGTCCAGATCAAATGAAGCCAACTACATTCTGGCTTACATTTTGTCCCGGAACTTGAGAGCAACCTTTCCTGATTCTCCTGAAGCTTTAATTCAAAGTTTCAAACAGGGAAAACCGCCGGATCACAGTAATCCTCCTGAGCAGCACATGCTAGCCTTACTTTTGTCGTGGCCCGCAAACAGTGAAAATAAAAGTAGCTTTGATCTGAACCAACAAATCCAGGAAATGGGCCGCTCATATGAAAAGGCATACCGGAAGTACTTTAGATCAAGATACCTCCTACCTCTGTTTTTCATCGGAAAAGGACAAGATCTGGACAGACTTGTTCACAGAAAAGTTCTCGAGCATCTGTTCTTTGAGCACAGCCAAGGAACGGATTCAGACTGCAAAATGAAAGACTGGACAAATGAAGACATATTCAAAGATGGCAAGGTCAAAGAACGCCTGATCAAGTTTGAAGGGGTAGTAAGGAACTACAGTTTGTTCCTTCCTGTTGGTAGCAAACAGATTGAAATTGAAGCCAATCTACAAAGAAGTCTCTGGAAAGCACGGCAAGTTTCCTTTTTCCTTGGATTCACCATCAGAGGTCCAGTGGCCTTTGACATCCAGACTAAAAAGGTAGAAAGAGGTGAGATAACATGGCTCGCTTATTTACATGCAGATAACAATGGTTCCTTACTCACAACCAAGACATTTGTAAGGAAACGAAAGGAAGCATATTTACTGCTTAGCCACTGTACCTTTGTGGGTAGAGTAATCGTTTTGTGATCAGAAGATTATAGGTTTGGCTTCGGTTTTCTCCTGTCACATGTCAGGATGGGCACTGTGTTTTTAAACTGTTTGTGAATGTGAATGGGTGAAAAATAGCTGAATAAGTGCTATATACCATTTAATAAGAACTAGCTGGTGTTCTCCCATGTTGTTAATGTTTATGACTATGGATCAATTCTCCCCTTCACCAACTCATACCCCAGTGTCCTATTGGTATTTAAATAAGCAATCAGGTAATCAAAATGCTCAAAATCTTATGAATATTTATATCATTTTACACTTCATCCATCGTCTCCAATGTTAACTCATTTGAAGTATGATAGATTACCCCAGATCTACGTAAGAGAAAGACATAGCACCCCATTTCTACAAAAACATGGTTATGATTACTGAAAATGACTTCCAATCTTAGTTTTTAAGGCGAGTAAAAATTGATGTATTGTTGGTGTGAAAGATCCAGGGGCAGATCCCTCCTTCTTTGCACCTTAATAAGTTGTCCAAAATGACTAAAACTGCATATGTGTGACACATTACCATCATTCTCCATGTGTGTTTAGGCCTTAATCAGTTTATTTTTAGAATCAAAAAAACCTGTAACGTTCAAAGCCGTATGTGTAGCACCACCAAGGCTCTTTAGCTGTTTGCCGTAATTCAATTGTCTTTTTGGTTCCTGTAAAACTGCTCTATCCAGTTATATTAATAGCACAATGCAATTAATCAGTGTCATGTTTTACAGTCAGACAAGGATAACAGATTAGTTTAATGGATGACGTTGAATATGACAAATGTGTTTTCTTTCTCCTTCCAGAGCTGAGAGAGTTGGAAGGTTCAAACCCAGAAGAACCAGTCTGAAGGCCCGTCCCTTCCACTACGTGACTGTTATTTTCTCTGAAATCTACATTTTTTTCTTCTATTTGTTTATCTTTCATTCATAAGTCGGTTTTTCATGTTACATCAGTCTTGTTTTTGGCTTTGGTAGTTTGGATTTGTGGGTTTGTTTGGGTTAATCAGAGGGACCTGAATGCAGTGGACAAGAACACTAGAAGAAGTTACCAATTGATGTCGTCTCCCTATTTTTGTTTTGTCGGCTGAGGTCAGTTTTTGTTTTCTTTTGTCATTTTGTAAGATTTATTTGAATCAAACTTTGGTGAAATTGTTGCAACCTATTGTTATGTTCTAAGTGAATGAGTCAGTTTAGTAGGTACTTTGTTGTTGATCAAACATTTTTGTTAAGTTAACTTTAAATCTACAAAGAATGTGTGTGAATAAACATAAGGGAAATGCAGTGAAGTAAATTTAATGTTTGAGATGTTAAAAAATAAAACTTGAGATTTTCCTGTGTTAAATATTTTTGGTAAATTAGCAGTTTCATCTTGCCTCTGAACTTGAGTTAACATATGGGACAATGTACAGAAACAATCATGTCAAAAGACTTGCTATGCATCGTATTTAGCCACTAGCTAAGATCTATCTGTAGTTTTACTGAAACAAAGCAGTATAAATTAAATGCGATAAAAATCCACACACATACTAAGCTAAAACATTACTGAGCCGATAAAGATATTTCATTGTGTGCAGTTTAGCTTTCCAACCGTTGCATTTATATTCTTAAATTGGACATCGACTATCTTGAGCACCAATTCAAAACATCTGCATTTACATTTTGACGAGGTAAAGAAAAATTCAAAATATTCGAATACATTTTGACCGATGAATAGGTTTCAAGAAATCTCAAAAGCGTCAAATTCTTAATTTTAAGGGTCAAACAGTCATATTTCCAACTCTAGATATCAGATTAAGCTAATCAAAACCACTTTTCTGAATTAAGAAATTGCACACAAGCTCCTTTAGCTCTGCCGTATTTTGGGTTCTGAACAAAATTGTCAGAAATTGCCACAATTAAAAACCTTCTATTCATGAGAATGCGCCTTGATCTCATTGAAATCAAGCTGCAGTTTTACATAGTTCGGTCACACTTCTAGAAAATAGCTTCGTCTAGCACTAAGATGATAAAACGCCGATATACCTGGTATAGTGGTATTAATTTAAACATAAAAAATTGTGTTAAAGGGGAACAAGCTCTTAATGAGGTTGTGTGTGGCTCTTAAAAGAGCCGTTGTGTGTTAGTTGGAGCTGCAGCCTCTAAGCCCTCTCTCCGCGGATGCGGCGGGCCAGCTGGATGTCTTTGGGCATGATGGTGACCCTCTTGGCGTGGATGGCGCACAGGTTGGTGTCCTCGAACAGACCCACCAGGTAGGCCTCGCTGGCCTCCTGCAGAGCCATGACGGCGGAGCTCTGGAAGCGCAGGTCGGTCTTGAAGTCCTGAGCGATCTCTCGGACCAGACGCTGGAAGGGCAGCTTACGGATCAACAGCTCCGTCGACTTCTGGTAACGACGGATCTCTCTCAGAGCCACGGTACCGGGCCTGTAGCGGTGAGGCTTCTTCACGCCGCCGGTAGCCGGAGCGCTCTTCCTGGCTGCCTTTGTTGCCAGCTGCTTCCTGGGGGCTTTGCCTCCGGTGGACTTACGGGCGGTCTGCTTGGTTCTGGCCATGCTTCTGTTCTCTGATCACGATCAGGAGAAAAATGATGCAAAGCGCCGAGGCTCCGCTGTTCTTAAGCCGAGGCTCTGGGCGTCACTCTGTGACGCTGCGGCTCCGCTCCGGATCCTGGTTGGTTAGCGGCTCCTCCTGGAGCTCAGCGCCGCCCAGAGGCGTCTCCTCCCGGCTTAATGTCCGCCGCTCATTGGAGGAAGCCGCGTTTAAAAAGTCCGCCTCTCCGTCCCGCTCTGCTGGGAGCTTTTCTGATTGGTCGCCTGCATCATCCCGCTCCTCTCCGCGGACATAAAAAGCAGCTTTCAGCCGCTGCTTCTCATTTCTTTCTGGAGTCTCATCTCCATTAAGAAGCAACAACAAAATGAGTGGCCGCGGAAAGACCGGAGGAAAAGCCAGAGCTAAGGCCAAGACCCGCTCCTCTAGAGCCGGACTCCAGTTCCCAGTGGGCCGTGTCCACAGGCTGCTGCGCAAAGGCAACTACGGCGAGCGGGTCGGTGCCGGAGCCCCCGTCTACCTGGCCGCTGTGCTCGAGTATCTGACCGCTGAGATCCTGGAGCTGGCTGGGAACGCCGCCCGCGACAACAAGAAGACCCGCATCATCCCCCGTCACCTGCAGCTGGCCGTCCGCAACGACGAGGAGCTCAACAAGCTGCTGGGTGGAGTCACCATCGCTCAGGGTGGGGTGCTGCCCAACATCCAGGCGGTGCTGCTGCCCAAGAAGACCGAGAAGCCCGCAAAGGCCAAGTAAACTCCCGATACCCGCTGAAAACGAACAACGGCTCTTTTAAGAGCCACACACTTTATTTTAAGAGCTTGGACTGCTGCTGCTGCTTTGCCGAACAAGTTTATCATAAGCACTCAATTTTATTTATGAAGTCTTGAAACTATACAAATGTAACCCCACGGTGGAACATCCATCCATCCATTTTCTGAACACCCTTGTCCCTCAGTGGGGTCGGGAGGGGTGCTGGTGCCTATCTCCAGCTACGGTGGAACAAAGTATCCCAAAATTATACATGTTCTTAAAGTTGCAATTCATTTTATTCGCCAGTGGAAATATTGGTGTATATTATCTGCAATACCAACAGTAATTCTGGTTCTGAGCTGTGATCTCAGCCACTTCACTTCTATACTAAAGTCAAGTTTTTAGATAGTACAAAATATGTAATGGTAAAATTAATTTATTTTTAATAAGAACAGGATGGAGTCCGAGACAAATTCATGTTATTAAATTGCAGACATGAATTTCAATGTATTAGAAAATTAGGTAAAAATACAACCGATTAGATGTGTTGGCACTCATCAAATATTAAACTGATTAAAACTAATAAATCAAATGAGATTTTTTTGTATTTTTATATAGGTTTACATTACAAAAACTGAAACAAAATAAAACACTATTCTACAACCTTATGTCAAAAGAGGTATATATATATATATATATATATATATATATATATATATATATATATATATATATATAAAGAAATATCTACTGTTCATTCACATCCACTCAACACAGGTACACGATATATGCAAACATCTACATAATTTATCATTTCTTCTATAATTTTAAAGCTCTTAAAATTCACAAAATAACGACATTCAGTTCATTCAATAGTTTCTCAACTGAAACACCAGATTTTACATTACTTTCCTCTTTATTATATTAAAATCTTAACAGAGTCCTTACTTATTTTTATTCTTTCCTAATTAATTTCTGAATTACCGAAGGAAGATTTCATTTTAAAAAAAGCAATTAAGAAAAAACGAACTTTTTCTTTAAAAAAAAGTTCGTTTTTTTGACTGAAGCTCGGTTCCTCTCCTGTTCTCTTTCACGTCCGCAGTTCACAGATATAGGCGGTGCTTCATCCGTGTAGCCTTCATTATCGCTTCAGACTTTTCTAGAACGATACCACCATGAGCGGCAGAGGAAAAGGAGGCAAAGGACTCGGTAAAGGAGGCGCCAAGCGTCACCGTAAGGTTCTCCGTGATAACATCCAGGGAATCACCAAGCCCGCTATCCGCCGTCTGGCTCGCCGCGGGGGAGTCAAGCGTATCTCCGGTCTCATCTACGAGGAGACCCGCGGTGTGCTCAAGGTCTTCCTGGAGAACGTCATCCGTGACGCCGTCACCTACACCGAGCACGCCAAGAGGAAGACCGTCACCGCCATGGACGTGGTGTACGCTCTCAAGAGGCAGGGCCGCACTCTGTACGGCTTCGGAGGTTAAACTGCTCCGTCATATTGACAAAACAAAACGGTCCTTTTAAGGGCCACACACATGGCTTTTAAGAAGCTAATTTCCTGTCAAACTTTAATAATAAAAGCTATATCTATTGTAAGCCAACTCTTTCAGCTGCGCTTCATATATACTCAAACTACTTAAAAAGGTAAAGGACCCATTAGGATAGGAATGAGGTATAAGTCTGGGCCATTGTCTGTAAAGTGCAGGTGCAAAATAACCAAAAAAGTGCAGTCTAATAAAATTCGTCCCCAAAGCTAACTATGGATGCCATGAAGCTTTCAACTCCATGTGACAAGATGAAGCTGCACTACTGCGCCATCAAGTGGACAAATGCTGAACGTGTAGTGACTAATGACGTGATTAAAATGTATAGTATGAAGTTTTAAACTGAAAGTTTGATGCTAATACGCAACTCTAGCATATTGTTGATCTTTAAATCAAAGACTGGACCAAAAGGAAAAGTGGAAGTAAATGAGGATTTTGATGTGAATTAACTTGTTACTTAGTAACCATGCTAATGTCACTATAGCAAGAAAATGTCAATTGTTTTAAAAACAGAACTTTTCACTGACTGTGCTGGCTTCTCTGTTTTGAGAAAATTTCACCTACTGTAGAAAATAACCTTTCACACGATGTGGGTTAGCTAACATGGCAACAGTAACATTATACGAGTTAGAATAAACATTTTTGTCTTTCCCAATATTCAGGGGATTCTCCAGTTCTCTCAAGTTACTATTTCTTTGTATTCTGTGCTTTCATTGCATCCTAGAAACACTAACTGCTTTTGAAGAGCTCTAATGCTCCGGCATTGAGGTGTTATTGTATCAATGTTCATTTTAACACAACAAGACACCTCACCTTAACACATCATCTGCTGTGTTGCTTTTTTAGATACCATTTATAACTTTGTGCAAATCTTATTGAAAGAGAGATGATGAAGAATCCTCCTGATTACTGGACACAGCAATTTTCAGATTGTTTTGGTTTGGGGGGAAACCAGAAATTTAATGGGAAACCGCAATGGAGCAGCAGAATACAAATTAAATACAATAATTTTGTGGCAATTGGATGGCTTGGATTCATATCAGTTTCATATACTGATATGAAACCTCTACACTTTTCCCTCAGCCTATATAATCCATTTAAACTGTTTGTTCCCTGTTTTTTCTATAGATATCTAGGAATTGACCATTTACAAGATGGCCAAACAAAACCACTGTTTCTGAAGAAACATACCTAAGATGTTGGGTATGAATAAAAAATGTTCAAACCAAAAGTTTTGAACTAAGATATTACTTTCACTTGTGAAGAAACACAACTCATTAGGTGGCATGCTGCCTTTCAAGTTGAGCTATTAATAACCGTGGCACGTTTGAGACACACATAAAGAAACAAGAGAAGGAATGCAATGGAACATGAAACTCATGTCATCATCAAGATAGAAGATTTGAAACCGTGGGGAGGGTGTGGTCAAAGCTGATTATAAATAACATTGTTCTACTGTTCAGTCACCTGCATACCTGCTGGAACTCTGACAGGTAAGATGACTGGAGAGTGTGTGTGTTCATTCGTCTCTGTGGGTAAGAGTTAAGTGTTGTTTGTGTCGTATTTTTGATTATTGTCAAATCATTCATCAGGAAAAAAAAGCATTTTAAGTGAGTTTTAGCACTTTTTGGCTACAAATTTTGTATTAAGCAAACATTGTTAAAGTGGTGTTATTACAAACATTACAAATTGAACATTTCAATTTCTAATACACAGACTATTTAAATTGTTTCTGATAAGACTCGGTGATTGGCCATCCATTTTGACATTTGGAATTGTAAATTATAATACTCATTCGGCGTGAAGAGTTCAACACAGGTCTGTATTTCTGTATTTTGACGTACAAGGTTGGAATTCAACTTTGCATGTCAAAATATAGAAAATTGCTGACCTACATTTTTACATATGAGGTCGGACTGCGTCTAGGCCACAAAGGGTCACCTGTTTGTGATGTTCACACAGTCAAGTAGAGATTTGTGTCTGATTTGGAAAGTATTTTCTTTGCTTATTGCAGATGATTTAGTCCTGTTGGTCCTCTGGTTGTGACATTTGCAGGTAAGTGGATCCTGAGGCATTAGGAATGAATGAATGAACGAACAAAGGAAGAACTTAATATGTTATTTCTAAGCATCACACAAAAACTAAACCGAGCTCCACAGATCCACGGACAAGAACAGACACAAAAAATACTATAATCCAACTCTGCATGCAACATTCTTTGGTTCAGGAGTTGGATTGTTGTGGAGGAAAAAAAATGTTTAATGTCCTCCTGCATTTTTTTCCCAAGCAACAGGAAGGTGAGAATGAAGTTGCTGTGAGCTGTCTGTTAAGATGCCATCTTCTCTCTGTAAATGTGCTGCAGATGAGACTCTGATGGTTTCCTCAGCTGTTCTCATTACCAGAGTCTCTCTTCTGCTGTGCTGTTGTGAATGTGAGGATCCTTCCAGCCTTTGCAGAATGTTGTGTTGTGCAGCAATAGGCTTGGCAATGACTAACTGTTAATGACTAGCAAAGGCAGTTGTTGACAAAGTCATTAATTTGAATCAGAATTACTAAGGTAGGGCAACACATGATTATCTGGAATTCATAGCTTAACAGCTGACAGACGCTGCCTGTTATTGCTTCATGAATACCTGCTTGATGAGTTGTCATATTACAGAACAGCAAATAGTGTGAACTCACTACATGCATATTCAAAACATCGCTCAAAAGTACAAAAATTTAACAGCATACCTTAACTTCCAGTTAAGATAATTATGGCGATAATCTCTAACTGGACTGGTAACATTCACCTAAACCAGATGTTCCCAAACCTGGTCCTCAAGTAACCCTGCAAAAACCTATTAATCATCCATTCATTTACTTCAGGTGTTTGGAAACAAGGAGACACCTACAACATGCCTTTCCTTCTTTCCTGGGTGTGTCAACATATTATGGAGTTGGGTGGAGATCGACAGTAAAACTTCTCAGTGAGGCAAACTGAAGCAAGTCCTGATTAGTGAAGATGTATGATGTGATGTGATTACTCATAAACTGCTCCAAACATTTCTGTGCTGATGGTGTCAATATTACCTGGACAGTAAAATTCATCAAAGATGGATTTGGCTTCTTGGTCAGAGGAATGGTGATGGCAGTCTTTGGACAGGTTGGCAATTTGGCCAAGAAAAATGTTAAATATGTCTGGAAAGACATTCTATAGCTGTTCAACAAAGGCTTTCAACACACACCGACTGACATGATCTGGACCATTCTGTGGGTTTTGATATTCTGGGTTCAGTTCCAGCACTTTTATCTCACTATGTCTTGTTATTTTTAATATTTATGCTAAAAACCTCGTTTCTTCTATTTTTAGGATTGCAAACTGTGTGTGGTGAAACAACTTTTTCAAGCAGAAGCAACAAAAACAAAAGAATAGACCCTTCTGTTTGATGTGACCATCATGGAAAGTAACTCAGGAGAAGATGTGAACTCTGCCCTTGATCTTGACAAAAAATATGGTTGTTTATTTTTTTGTTGTGAACCGTACATTTCTGCACATGTGCTGACCAACCCAATGTCCACCAATTCAAAATTGTTCTCAATGTTGGCACTGTTGAATGCCTATGTTCCCAATTCCTACCTGATCATGGAAGAGTGTCGAGGAATCCTAGGTCCGCCTGATCCCATCTATGGAGGTCCTCCCTTCGAAGTTAGAATGCAACCGTTTTCCAAGCTCATCAAAGTATCTGGCTCGAAGGTACGCCTGATCCATTCAGACATTGCTAGAAGGTCTGTGGAGCTGTTAGCTGAACTAGGCATTCCCAGAAGTTCCTTAGCACTGAACTGTGTGTTTCTGCTTTGTGGGGAAGAAGTCCAACCTCACACTGTCCAGTTTGTCAAAGATTTGCTGACAAAGAGAGAGATGGGTCCAAAGGGCAAAGAGAAATTCTCACTGCTAATTAAAGACATTGTAGAGCAAGAAAAATTTATTAAAGCACTGATGGTTTTGATAAAAGCTTCAAACAAATTCCAGGACAAACACATTTTCCCCCAGACTGTTGCTCGGCTGTACAACATTGGAGGATGTCGCCCAAACTTCAAAAAAGCTGAGAAATGGGCTAAAGAAGCCATCAAAAGAGCCCAGAATAACTCCTATGCCGCAGACACCCTTGGACAGGTCTACAAGAACCATTTATTGAGAGGGGTCAAAGGATCCTCTGAAGTGAATAAAATGGCCGTGAAGGCCCTTGAGGCGTTCAAAGATGTAGAGATGAAAGCTAAGAAGGAATTAGACCCCGAATGGAGTGAATATGATGGCTGTGCCAACTATTCCGTTTCGTTCAACAACCGAGGCCATTTTGGTTTCATTGAAGTGGCCAAGATTGTCTCTGAGAAACATAAACATGACAATCCATTTGAGGACACCCTAAAATTGGAAGTTGAAGACAAGTTTGAATTTTTTGAATGGTATCTCAGCTACTCCCAGCCTGACAGGATAACAGTGGAACCAGATTTCTTTTGGAAAGATGTTGCCAGTTGCTATCAACAATACACAGCAGAAGTTGCAGCTGATTCCACCAGCTTCCCAGCTCTTCTCGATTGTCTGAATCACGGCCTATTCGTGTCGAAGGAAAAACGAGCTTTCAAGTCTAAGGTGACTGAGAAAACACGACAACAGCTGGAGCAAATCCGAGATCAATTAAAGACTGCTTATGAGGAAGCTGCAGATGATGTCAAAGTGGCAGAGAGGTACATCCTTTCAAACATCATCCTGAGCAACAAGGAGCCTCACTCTCCTCAACACGCCCTGGTTAGAGAACTTCAGGAAATACTTCAGAGGCTTCTGCCCAATGGGGCGAATAGTAAAGGCCCAGAGTTTTACCTTTTGGTCCTGCTGTTGTTTTGGCCAGAGGAGCAGTTTCAGAAGGGTCAAGAAAACAATGATGATGAAAGGTTACAAGAACCTGACACAGACAAGGCTCAGTCTGAAGACCAAACTATAGAGGAAGCAGATGTAAAGGAGAACAATACAGGAGAAGAACCTGATCAACCCCTTCCTGGCCTCGAATATGAACTTGACATGGAAGAATATGTCACCTTGATGCAAAAGGCCTATGACAAAGTCTATGACAACTACCTTCGAGGTCGGTACCTGCTGCCACTGTTTTTTCTAGGGAAGGACTCTGGACTGAGCAGATGGATCCACAGGTCTAGACTGGATGCAGCGGTGGAAAACCGGGTGGAAACGGAGCTCGCTAATAAACCAAGGGACACAAATAGAAACAAAATGAAAAGAAAGAAGATCAATGATATGTGGGATAGTGGGGAGGTGTGGCAGCTGCCACAAATCCAGGAAATGCTTCAGCCCATTCAAATGGAGACCATGCAACAGAGTGGAGGAGATGAAAAAATGTTTCTTAGTGTAGGCGGGAAGATAATAAGAAAATATCAGTGCCAGGTTCACCATGTGCATGAATCTGGCACTTTGAGCCCAAAGCGTTTTTATCTTGGCTTCAACATCAGGGGTCCTGTCATCTTCAAAGTGGAGGATTATTCAGAAAAACATGATTGTAAAGGTACAAATCAGCAACAGAACACTGCTTGAGTCAGTATTGGTTTTCAGGACAGAAAGCAGCATTTTTGTTCATTCCCTAAAGTTTCTGACTCTCTGGGTCTGTTAAAAGAAGGAACTCTGTGAATTATCCAACCAGTCATTGTTGATTCTGGGACTGTACAGAAAAACTTCACATCTGAAAAGCTCACCGATCAGTTTTCAGCTTTATTCTGCAAACTTCATGTTGGATATTATTACTGTTACCAAATATATTAATTACAGTGTCTGTTTTTGTCTGTTAGGTTTTAAGGTAGGAACGATATTAATCAACGGTCTTGGATTCTGTGATATCATTAACATAGCATGAATTAAATTGGGTTGATTTTGATCTCTTTCTCCTTGTTTCTGTTGTTTTAAACACAAATATAAAAATTGATATT
This sequence comes from Poecilia latipinna, assembly GCF_001443285.1. Classification (NCBI taxonomy): domain Eukaryota; kingdom Metazoa; phylum Chordata; class Actinopteri; order Cyprinodontiformes; family Poeciliidae; genus Poecilia; species Poecilia latipinna. The sequence goes on along the minus strand of NW_015112763.1, from coordinate 10,264 downwards.
CAAATAAATTAAGAATGATTAAAATGATACTTCCGTACCAATGCTTACTGAAAAAGCAAATTTATTAAACTCTAATAAAAAGAATGCCATACTGTTGGACTGGATTATATGTGAGTTATTTTTATCTAAGTTGTTGTTTGCCTTCAGTTTTTGAGCTAAGTCACCTACTGTGACCTTTTCCATTATTATTTTCCAACAATGAGCTAAACTGCAAAATCACTCTTACACTTTAAATCTTACAACCATCATACTGAGCTAATTTCTTGCACAAACTTCTGTTTGAACCAATAATCCTCTTATTTAATTCTCTCTATTCATTGTACCAACTTTTTTTATTTTTATGTTTGTGGTGCAACATCTGTATAATTGTACATATCTTTATACAATGTAACAACTGCAATGTAATTCTATGAATGTACTGTGCCATTAACCCTTTAAATTACTACATTTGTGTTTTGTGTAGACATTAATGTAAAAAAAAAGACACATATCAATAATTACAGTTCATTTTAAACTTCCTGAAACCTGAATCTGTTTACAAAGTCACGCATCATGGAGATTGTTCAAATTTAAAAAGGATGTTCAAAAAATGTATTAAAACTACTTAAGTTTCTTGAATATGCTTGCAGTGCTATATTGCCACCTACTGGTTGTTTATCAGAATAGCAGGAACTTCATCTCAGATAGTTGCGACGTTGTTTCACGTTTTCCGTTGAGCCCAATAGGTAAACCAGCAACATTTCAGATTCTTTGTGTTTACAAAGAGCTCAGTTGTGATTTATCTAAAGTAAAAATGCCCCACACTCGACTCAGGTTTGGTTATAGAGAAATCCACACTGATAATGTCTCTCTTTGCTAAGTTGAGCAATATTGCTAAATGATCCAAGGAAATCATTGGTAAGTAGTAGTGAAGAGAAAGACTTAAGAGAAACATTTACAGGTCACACCTAAGAGGTGCAGGAAGCACCCCGCCCCCCAAAAAATAAGGAAACGATGTTATTCTGTACCGGTTGCTAAGCAGCCCAGCACAGGGCGCAGGGCTGTGAGAGACGAAGCTTCACAGAGACGGAGTTTGGATATAAGGAAAAAGATGCAAGCAGGAAGAGGGGAATATATGTGGATGAATCCTCTGAGCACAGACATACTGTCCAGAGGATGTATACAAACAATAACATAATTTTTTTAATGAAAAGACAAAGCTTTGAGATAGACCTGAAAGTGAAGAGAAACAAAAATACTTCACTTATATTAAGAGTGAATGCTCTTCAGGTGCATCGTGCCATAGATTTGGAGAAGAGATTAAGAATAATAATTAACAAGAAACACCAATAACACACATGTAGATTAGAGATATGAAATGGTCAAAAAATATGGCAGCAGCATGACGCTCTGTTTCACTCGTATATTAGTAAATCTGGTTCTGATTTACTAATTGCACTAATAATTCAAAAATGTTGCTGCAGGTTTGTCCGTCCAACGCGTTGCAATAATGAAAACGTATCCGGAGAGAATAAGTTTTCATCTGGTCTTGTGACAAAGGTGCAGACCACCACCTTCCTGTTCCTTTTAAAACCACGGAAACCAAACGGCTCATGCTGCTGTGCTTGTTTAGAGCATCAGCTCGACGTCTGAAAACCTGTGTCAGCACAAATATGGGTGGAAAAGGAGATTTCCTCTGTGATGGAATAAGCACAACTAATAAAGTGGTCAGGAAGCAAATAAAAGATAAGACCCAGAAAAAAAAAACAACAACAAAAGAAAAAAACAAATAACCCAAATATTTCTATTCAGTAATTCTGGTTTGATTGTCATTCATTTCAACCTGGTAGCCCAACAAATAAACAGTTTGATATATTTTTGGGTTGAAAAAGTGTGTTGGATCAAACCCACAAGCCTCCATCCAACCAACCGACCCATTCCTGGCATTCTCATCAGTCGTAGGTGTCAGGACCGTATGGTTAGGGTGGTGCCACCATAACCAGTTTGTTGCCTGGGAACTATTCCACAGGAATGAAGGATTATTATTCCACTTATACAGAAATCACTGCCAAATCTATTTCTTCCTCAAGAAGTTGCTGCTCGCTCTACTCTTGTCTTCTCTGACTGTCTTAGTTTCATCAAACTGGGGATGACTGAGTTCTTCAAATTTTAATGGATGAATAAATGAATGTACTTTATTAATCTCAGAGGGAAATTCTCAAACAAAATGAATGTAAAATCAAAATTAATTGATGATTTTACTGAGTCCAAAATGCTCCACCAGTTTTTCCTGTGCTGCTCTCTCCTCCCTGACCTCTGACCTCTGTCTGTTGTCAACAGTGTCGGTGAATAGGCCTCTAAAATAGATGCTGAGGTCTGATAACCAAAAATACTTAGATGTCTCCTGAAGAGTAAAACTCTCCTTTACTTTTCTGCTTTCGTCAGCATTAGTAATCCATGCATTTACAACCCACCAGAAGCTTTATTAATTTTTTTATTTTTAATAGGACTGAGCCAGATCAATGTCTCACCTGTTAACCGCTCTGGGTTTGTGGCGCGGTGGAGGAGGTGCCTCCCAGATCGACAACATTTTCTCAACCAGACGAATGTGTTGCAACTTTAGCTTCACAGTTCTCCTCGTGCAGTGCAGGCCTCTGGCTTCCTGTTCATTTTCATAAGAAAAACAAAACACACTCTTGGTTTGAACACCCGATAAACCGACTCCAACCTCTGTCAGACGTTGCTCAGTGCTTGTCACTTTGCTACGTTTGCAATTTTCTTCACTTTTGTAGCCAACCATTTCTCGCTCCTTCGGAAACAGATGCACAGCAGGAGGTGTCACTGCAGCCACACGACGGGCCCGACTTCACATTTCTACGTGTGACATTTAATAAAACCACAAATAAAGTCGACTCACCTCCCGAACATCTCTAAGGTCCGTCACTGCCAACTGCGCTTCCCTCGCTCAAAAGTGTGACAACCACAGTTTTCCAACCTCAATCGTCGCTGCTCGCCACAAGGGTGAGCTGTCAGAAAAAAAAAAAAAAACAACTGCTTGATCTGAGTCAGCAGTGTGAAAATTTGTTGATCTTGACCTCAGACTTACAAAGTGATGCATTCACTGCAGTTATTTGATTGGCTGTTTGCTGCGAGCTGGGATCCGAGGTGGTCCTGGTCAACTGACTATAACGTCAGTAACCTCCTTCACGACACAGAGAGCGGAGACGGGCCGGTCATGGAAGGTGAGTCAATACTTTCTCAGCTACAAACCGATAATATTAACAGCTCCATCATTTGATTTATTCTATTTATTTACTCCTTTTTGAGAAAAAAATAATCTCCTGTGTTCAAGTGACATAACATTAACTCCTAAAGCTAAAATCTTGGAACACATCTGAAATAGATTTTTTTTGTTTGTTTGTCTGTAACAGATTATATAGTGATGATTTATCAACGCTACAACCAGGATGCAAGTATCTTAACATCCAAATTACAGACCTTTTGAGTTGTGTTCACTAACTCGGTCTCTTGCCTCTTCAGGCAAGAAAATGCGAGTCGTCCTGCTGATCGCTGTCGTGTGCAGCTGCGCTGCGGGAGACGAGGATTCCTTCAATAACCGCCCGTGTCAGCCGAACAACGACCAAAACGCCTACAGCAAGTTCGAAGCCAAACACATCCTTCCAAAAAAGTTCAAAACTAGCTCAACACCCGTGTGGGAGAAGTGAGTCACTGAATGTTGATTAAAGCAGGGATAAAAACATTGCAATTGTTACTTAAAAGACTGTTTATTTGGAAGGTCTCGTCACTGCATCTCAATGTCTAGACTTTGAATAGGCCTGTCCAGCACTTCCAATCTCCTCTTTTTTTAAATCATGCAGAGTAAGTAAGTTGAAGAGAAATTCACCTTCAGTGTTTTCTGGTGTGGTTCCATCACCCAGGATTTTAAACGCTTCATCCTGGAATTACGTGTCAGTTTTATGTGTGTGACGGACATGCAGCTTCCAAAATGCTCTACTATTTTCTGATTGGTTCACAGAATATTTTCTAAAAGCTCTCGGGTGAAACATCAGGATGTTTTGTCTTTACTCTGTTTGTCCAGCAGAAGCTTTTTGTTTGGATCTCTGCCACTGATGTCCTTTTAGCCCAGATGGTTTCTTATTGTTGAATCGTTAAAATGCACCATAACTGACGTATCAGATTTATGGTTTTTCCATATAGTTTGTTTGGACAGATTTTTTCCTGCGTAATAAATGGAATCATCTTTTGAAAACTTTTGTTTTCACTAAGGTTATCTGCTATTAAAATTAGTTTGATCTGAAATATTCAAGTGTAAGAAAAAAATGCATAATGGGGCAAAACATATCTTATACTGTTCATGCATAATGTTAGATTATCTGAAAGACGTGTGGCTTCATTTTAATAAAAGAAAAATCTAACCTTTTTAAATTACATGTTTAAATGTTTTGAATAACGCAGTTTGTTTATTTCTCTAGACACATAAAAAGCTTGAAGCGCTGCAAAGTTGAAACTCAGACCTTCATCGAGAGGTCAAAGGTCAATCTTGTTAAGAAAATCTGCAACGGCAACGGCTGGAACCGGCAGGGCAACTTGTGCACGAGCAACTCAAAACTGCCCGTGTACGTAGTGAAAGTGAACACATCCAGCTGCACAGTTCTCAACACCCCGAGGAAAACGGAGGAACTGGTGACGGTGGCTTGCGACAAAGTTGGCAATGATTGCCTTCCTGTTCATCTCCAGGCAAAACAACAAACTCAGAAGGGACGCAAAGTTACCTGCTCCCCTACTGCTGCTGATGATGATGATTATTATTGGTCTGATGAGCAATTTAACATCTGAGAGATTATTAAAAATGCTTCTACGCTGTTGTTATTAGAAAATTCAGAAACTTTAACCTGCTCCAGCGATCCTCACAAGAAATGAATATGTTCTGCACCAAAGGGTTTTATTTGCATCGTATTGTTAAGAGCGGACGTTCTGTACAATAATCTTTTTACATGCCAGTTTAACCTTTGTTGATTTTGGATACAGTGTGAATACAAGCATCTGTTCCTAAGAATACATCCTGAATATAAAGACACATTCACATTTTTTTCTCCCTGCCTCAAGCTACATAAGACTAAATGTCTCTTGTTTTAAGTTAGTTGAAATTATTAAAATTAATTTTATGTGCTTAATGACAGAAAAATTAGTGAAAACATGTTTTAGAGTTTTTTTAAATTACTTTCTTAAAAATCAGAAGATATGGAAATATCTGGTTTCAGCTGTACGTATAATCAAATTAATTAATTTTATGCTGATTTCCTTATTGGCTGTGCTAAACAAATTGCTGTTGCTTTGAATATTGTCCAATAAAGCTCACATCTATGAATGAAATCTGATTTTGTCCTGTTGTCCAATCACAGCTCATGATTTAAAACAGCTCTGTAGTTCTGAGAAGTCTTAGTTACTAAAGTAGCTACTTTGTTATTAACCTTTTTTTCCTAGTTTTGCAATGAATGTTATAACAGAAAAGTTAGCTGATATACTGACAACTAGTTCACTCAATCAAAAGCTCTTTCAGCGCTTCATTGCCACCTGCTGGTTGTTTGTCAGTATAGCAGCAACTTCATCTCAGTTAGTTGTCGTTTTCCTTTGAGCCTAATAGGTAAACCAGCAACATTTCAGATTCTTTGTGTTTACAAGGAGCTCAGCTGACTGTTAGTTCTGCACACAATGAGAATCCATCTAACAAAGACTGAAAAACAGAGATTTATCTACAGTAAACTGCCCCAGACTCGACTCATTGTTAGTTAAAGAGAAATCCACACTGATAATGTCTCTCTTTGCTAAATTTAGCAATATTTGCTAAACAATCCAACAAAACCAGAAAATTATTAGTAAGTAGCAGTGCAGAGAAAAACTTAAGAGAAGCATTTACAGGTCACACCTAAAAGGTGCAGAAAACAAAACCCCCAAAAGAAGGAAGTGATGTTATTCTGTAACGGTTGCTAAGCAATCACCAGCATAGAGCGCAGGACTGAGAGCCGAAGTTTCACAGAGACAAAGTTTGATTATAAGGAAAAGGATGCAAACAGGCAGAGGTAGATCTGAGGGTGAAAATGCTAAATAAATAAATACTTTATTTATTTTACACATGTAGATTTTAGATAGAAAATGGTAGGAAAAATATGGGATAATTTAAATATGACATTTGGTTTCACCTAAGTATTCATAGTAAACGTGGCTCTGACTGATTTGCACTAGTAAGTCAAAAATGTTGGTGGAAGTTTGTCCGACCAGCACGTTGCAGTCATGAAAACGTGTTTGGAAAAACAGGTTTGACCTGCTCTTGTGGCAAAGGTGCTGACCAACACCTTCCTGTTCCTGTTAGCACGACTTTTCCAGGCAACTCTTTCACCCCATTAGCTGGTCTGGTGGAGCATTTTCTCAGCTGCACTGTGTAACATGACCAAACCTTCCCACTCGTCCAGAACAGATGCACAGTAAAACACTGAACTGTACTGGTACGAAATATGTGAAGGAGACCTGACTGCAATGAAATGTAAAACTCCACGAATTAAAAATGAATAGATAAAATCAACTCATATTCTGACAAGTTGTAACGACAGGCCCAAACCCGCTAAATGGTTTTCACACGCTAGAAAAGTTTGTTAGCCACAATGTTCCGCCCTCAGTCACATCGCTGCTCGTCACCAAGGCGAAACGTCAGAAAACAAGTTCTTGACTTGAGTCGGCAATGCGAAAGATTTGCCTTTCCTCTGTTTCTGTGCTGATTCCAGAAATACATAGGATATTTTCTGTTGCATATATACATTAAAGTGCTTTAAGGAAAATAATTGTGCATCAAATTGTGCATTTCAAAATAATCTGGGGCTCTGACGTTGTGCAGCTGGTTGACAGTAGGCGATTCTTTTCTGCTTCCCATCTACTAATCAACCCAACTTCACTTTGTTCAGCTCGTTTCCACTCTAAACAAAGATTACATTATTTTTTATCTTAACTTTTCTAATTAAATAATTACATGTATAAGTGATTGTCCTTTTAATCATATACTTAGTGTTTGCGTTTTTTTTTTTTTTTTTTGTCTTTGTTGAGGAATACAAAAGCCAAAGATCAGTACATTGTTTGAAATTCAGCTCATGTAATAACATGTGAGTAGCAGGGAAACTCGATGATTGACTGTGAAAACAGATGGGAGTGGATTTTACCCACAGCAACACATCTGCTGCAGATTTCACATTTGGATATCCACAAGGCAGGAAGCTCGAACAGAACCGCCCGACCATGAGAAGCACAACACAGCACTACCCTGTTTGAAACAGAGTTAATTTCATGGAAAAGGTTTGTTTCCACCCTCAGGAGGGCAACAGTGCTTCCATGTCAAACCAGTCGTCAGTTATCACATCCAGTGAAAGGACAAAGAACCCTAATCCCTGTCTAGTTTTGCATTAAGAGACACACTGTGCTTCAGCCTTTTTACATTTTGTCATGTTTTGACCACAAACCTATCAGAACCGTACACAGTTAGACACAAAATGTAGCAGAACTGTAAAGTGGAAGAAAAATGATACATGGTGTTCAAACCAGTAACAAAAATGCACTATGGGGCAGATTGTTGTTCGTAGTATTTCTACTCAATTTTCTGTAAAACCGCCGCTCTTGCTTATGTCGTTGCCAACTTTAAATGTGTAGATATCAAACTTGTGCCCATTCGTCTATGCATTTAGCTTCTGCCATGCTACCATTGACACAAACCAGCATCCCCACAACATAATGGTACCACCACCATGCTTCACAGTGGGGGTTGTATTAATTGACTGCCACACCTATGTTTATATGCAGGGCAAAAGTTCAGTTTTGGTCTCTTCCACCAGAAAACATTCCTCCACATGTTTGTTGTGTCCCCTTCTTTCGGCAAACTTTAGAGACTTCTCACGGATTTCCACTCCCCACTCCTCCATAAAAGCCAGATTTACCACTAATAGTTGTTCTGTCTACAGATGCTTTCTGAGCTATGGGTCTCTGATCTTCTCCAGATCAGACATCATAAATGTGTTCGGCTGCTTCTGCTTAACGTTCTCCTTATCTGACCAGTTGTCTTTTGGAAGGTTTGTAGGCTAGCCGTACTCGTTCACTTTTAAAGAAAGAGTCAAACACTGGTTCACTAGTTGTCTACTTCCAGCATCCAGACAGATATCTGTCAAACCTGGATTTATTAACTAATTGCATAACCACCTCAGTTTGTGTATAACTTGACAAAATGGGGGGGAAAAAAGTCACTGGTATGTGAATATTTTTGTGAAGCTCTACATCTAACAAACATTCACATTTTGTCTAAATTCACTTTGTAGCTTGAATATATTTGAAACAAAACATCTCCATTTGTCAGAGTAACTCCCTAGTGGGCACTTTGATATTTTTTACACCCGATACCATCCATTCAGTCACTGATGACTCATCTTCATCAGTGAAGATGAAGTCCACACCTTTGGTAGACAATGGGCTGGTCTAACAAGTGGTCATTAAAATCAAAACGACTTTCTGGACCCAAATAGTCAGGCTAACTGCTCTTCTTTTCATGTGTATGTTGACAAAGCCTCTCTGCCAGCTATCACCCAAAGTTAAGCCTCTAGCTTTGAATTAGAAAAGCCCAACAATCACCATTCTTCCCTTGACGGCCGGCTATTATTTGTCTGTTGTGTTTCCTTGCTGTGGGTGACTTTCAGCAAGGAATATGTCTCAGAGTCCCATGACTGCTCTCAGTCCACTCCCATCCATTTGACTCTTTACCCTTTAATAATAACCATTTCGAGGCTTTTCTTAAAATACATCCTGCTTGGACTTTGCCTCAACTCTGAGTTTATTCCAAATCTTTCTCTCTCTTTGTAAAACACTGAAAAGTAGAAAAAAAAATGAAAAAAGATGTTTGAAAATGCACCACTTTCGAGTTGAAAATGGTTTGACAGTAGCACTTTCAGCTTATCAAAGCTGTTGTTCGGTGCTTTTAGTTTGTCAGAAATGAATAAACGCTCAATTATTTGCAGATTTCTGAGGAAGTTTTAAAATTTAAGAAGTTTTGCATTCTCAACTCATCCAACATTGTTGGCATATCCATCATTGCCAGATGCTTTCTACATTTAGCGTGAGAGAGGGTGAGAACAGTCACAGTGAGCGCCGGTTACTTCTAGCTTGTTGCTCCTTGTTCACAGTTGGTAACTTTTGTAAAACTTTGAAGTCCGTGTGACGTCAAATGAGTCATTAGTACACTGATTTACTTAACTGTGCTAAGAAATGTACAATGCTTAGATATTGTCTAATAAAGCTCATAGTCATGTGTTAATACATGTATCTTCCAATCAGAGCTCGTTTTTAAATATTTTGAAGCTAATTATTTTGTTTGTGGATATGTATGCACATGTTTTTTTTCCCCTGATTGCTTGTTTTCTTGCTTTTAAAAACCTGTTTGAAATAAATCAAATCACATCAAAAATGTTGAATATGTCTGACTGGATTAAATTGGCTTTTTTTTTTTTTCTGAAGTTGCTTGAGACAATATGTGTTGTGAATATACCGAATTAAAAAAAACTGATGTGAATTCACTGCATAATAACCACCTGGTTCTGTTTATCAGTGCCGGGCGAGGAAATCAGAGGAGTTAATAAACGTCGCAGAAAATATAATATACTTTTGAGGATTTCCTAATTTAGCCAAAGCTTTTTCTATGATGTTTGTTTAAAACTCCTAGAAAAAGAGAAAGTCAGAAAATGGATCTGGTGATATATTAAAATAAAGTACGAATATAACTCTGCCAGGGGACTAACAGATGAAACAATGGTGCCTTGAAATAAAATCAAAGCAAACATTACAGCACATTTGACTTGACTTCAGTCTTTGGGTTGTTTTAACCACATTTTACAACCTGCTAGTTGGAAAAAAAACAATTAAATAGAAAAATTCATCTAAATATACAGTTAATTCTTCTTCACTTTTTACTTTTCAATTCTTTAACAGATAATTAACTGCACTGTTTGATAACTAGGATTGGATTGATTTGAATGGATTAAATTATCTATTCACAACAACGTCAATTATTGTGATTTGATGTTATATAAGTAAACATTTACAGACTTTAAGCTGAGAACAATGAGGAACCGTCAGGATTTCCCGCTTCTTTCATTCTCGCCGCGCGCAAAGTTTAAAAATCCCACGTGATTTCTCTTTGAACTCAGCACTTCCTACTTTACCCTGTGAGCCAAACAGCCAA